>NW_024061322.1:42500-149509 GCF_016432855.1 Salvelinus namaycush | reverse complement strand
TATCTATAGTATATATAGTATATACAGTATATATAGTATCTACAGTATCTATAGTATCTACAGTATCTACAGTATCTATAGTATCTACAGTATATATAGTATCTACAGTATATATAGTATCTACAGTATATATAGTATCTATAGTATATATAGTATCTATAGTATATATAGTATCTATAGTATCTATAGTATCTACAGTATATATAGTATCTATAGTATATATAGTATCTATAGTATATATAGTATCTACAGTATATATAGTATCTACAGTATCTATAGTATCTATAGTATATATAGTATCTATAGTATCTACAGTATATATAGTATCTACAGTATCTATAGTATCTACAGTATCTACAGTATCTATAGTATCTACAGTATATATAGTATCTACAGTATATATAGTATCTACAGTATATATAGTATCTATAGTATATATAGTATCTATAGTATATATAGTATCTACAGTATCTACAGTATCTACAGTATCTATAGTATCTACGGTATATATAGTAGAGGAGGAGGTGTAGAGGGATGAGAGATACAGATAGTAGAGGAGGAGGTGTAGAGGGATGAGAGATACAGATAGTAGAGGAGGAGGTGTAGAGGGATGGAGAGATACAGATAGTAGGGGAGGAGGTGTAGAGGGATGGAGAGATACAGATAGTAGGGGAGGAATAGATATGAGAGGATAGAAAGATGAGGTAGAGACAAGGAGGGGACAGAGATGTCTGTCATTAGACAGAGAGAGAGAGAGTGAGACAGAGAGCAGGATCATTATATGATGGATTTCAGGGTCATTTTCCTGGTTTTGTTCCCAGAGACAGTATTCCGAGGAACACCCTGGGAATGAGACACTCTACACCGACGACACGACAGACAGTGTCCGTGAGAAAACGTTCCCTGTGTCCGAGCGACATTCTTATCTCTCCATCCGAAAAGACTGACTAAGTCTGACAGTCACTCAGACAATGGGGCAGCTTACTTCATCATCATCATCATCATCATCATTAGGTAATGGCATGATAGGAGGCTATTACATAAAGCAATGAGGACATGAGTCTTACGCAATACATGTCACGCACGCACGCAGGCACGCACACACGCACACACACACACACACACACACACACACACACACACACACACACACACACACACACACACACACACACACACACACACACACACACACACACACACACACACACACACACACACACACACACACACACACTTCCTTCCTTCCTTCCTTCCTTCCTTCCTTCCTTCCTTCCTTCCTTCCTTCCTTCCTTCCTTCCTTCCTTCCTTCCTTCCTTCCTTCCTTCCTTCCTTCCTTCCTCCCTCCCTCCCTCTGTAGTGATGGTACAGTGCGTGGTCAGGTGTGGTCAGGTCAGTCACCCTGTGCTCCTGTCTAAAGAGGATAAGGATACAGGCTTGTCCTGCCATGATTAACTAACTACATCATCTGCCTGCTCTGCAACATGTATTATTAAGCACTTCATCTCCAGCCAAATGAAACGTTCAGATACCTGGGCCTGCATTGGCTGGCAGGGCCTGTTAGGGCATCCTACAGGTGGAGCAGGTGTATATACTGGACTACTGGTTCAATATTAAAGATAGATGAAATGTATAAACTTGGATTAAAGTAAATCAAGTAATGATTACATTACAAAGATGTGTTTGTGACCCAACCTGACCAGCTGAAACAGAATCACAGTCAGAAATGGCTTTGTCTGACAAGGTGAACCCTCAAGTGCACTCTTCTCTTTCAACTACTTTCACTCTGCCATCCTTGTCCTCTCTTCTCTCTCCTCTCCCCCTCCTGCTCTCCTCCTCAGCACTCTCCTGTCCTCTCTCCTCTCCCCCTCCTGCTCTCCTCCTCAGCACTCTCCTGTCCTCCCTCCTCTCCTCCTTCTCCTCTCCTCTTCCTCAGCACTCTCCTGTCCTCTCTCCTCTCCCCCTCCTGCTCTCCTCCTCAGCACTCTCCTGTCCTCTCTCCTCTCCCCCTCCTGCTCTCCTCCTCAGCACTCTCCTGTCCTCTCTCCTCTCCTCCTCCTCCTCTCCTCCTCCTTAGCCCTCTCATGTCCTCCCTCCTCTCCTCCTTCTCCTCTCCTCCTTCCTCATCAGCACTCTCCTGTCCTCTCTCCTCTCCTCCTTCTCCTCTCCTTTCATCAGCATTCTCCTGTCCTCTCTCCTCTACCCCTTCCGCTCTCCTCCTCAGCACTCTCCTGTTCTCTCTCCTCTCCTCCTCCTCTCCTCCTCCTTAGCACTCGCATGTCCTCTCTCCTCTCCTCCTTCTCCTCTCCTCCTCCTTAGCACTCTCATGTCCTCTCTCCTCTCCTCCTTCTCCTCTCCTCCTCCTCAGCACTCTCCTGTCCTCTCTCCTCTCCTCCTTCTCCTCTCCTCCTCCTTAGCCCTCTCATGTCCTCTCTCCTCTCCTCCTTCTCCTCTCCTCCTCCTTAGCCCTCTCATGTCCTCTCTCCTCTCCTCCTTCTCCTCCTCCTCAGCACTCTCATGTCCGTTCACATCTTATTTTTTTCTCTTTCTTCCCTCTCATTTCTCCCGCTTTCTCTCTTCTCCCCTTTCCTCTATCCTCCTCTTGCCCTCTTCTCTCTTCCCTGCCGATGCCTTTGAACTGCTGCTTATCAAAACGCTGCAATTTGAATTAATGAATCATTTTCGCCAGGTGCCATGGGTGGAGGATGGGAGAAGGGGAGGAGGAGGGTGAAAGGTTGAGGGTGGGGGCTGAGTGAGTTTGGAGGCTACCAACCCCTGGTCTTTAGAGTTTGGAGGGGTGGTGGTGGTGGTGAAGGTGGGGTGGGTAATAAATACAGAGTGGTGTTCTGAGTGAGCCGGCCACCCCTCCTCCCCTCCTCCCCACCCCATGATGAAAGGCCTGGCTCAACCCTGTACCTTTAATTTAGAACTGAAAGGGGAAATGAGAGCGGGGGTGAGAAACGAAACGAACTGATGCTTATGAATATGGAGAAAATTGAATGAGATCTTCGTCCCTTTTGAATAAATCAGCTGTATAGCACCAGGCCCGGCAGGAGAGAAGGTCGATGAGAGCCTTGGTGAGAGGTAGGGAGGGAGGTGTGTGTCAGCCATATGTTCATGAATATTTATGCTGCATTAGTTTATGTGTTGGGGGGCTAAGGTCAGTTTGTTATATCTGGAGTACTTCTGTCTTATCCGGTGTCCTGTGTGAATTTAAGTATGCTCTCTCTAATTCTCTCTTTCTCTCTTTCTTTCTCTCTCTCGGAGGACCTGAGCCCTAGGACCATGCCTCAGGACGACCTGACATGATGACTCCTTGCTGTCCCCAGTCCACCTGGCCGTGCTGCTGCTCCAGTTTCAACTGTTCTGCCTGCGAATATGGAACCCTGACCTGTTCACCGGACGTGCTACCTGACCCAGACCTGCTGTTTTCAACTCTCTAGAGACCGCAGGAGCGGTAGAGATACTCTTAATGATCGGCTATGAAAAGCCAACTGACATTTACTCCTGAGGTGCTGCACCCTTGACAACTACTGTGATTATTATTATTTGACCATGCTGGTCATTTATGAACATTTGAACATCTTGGCCATGTTCTGTTATAATCTCCACCCGGCACAGCCAGAAGAGGACTGGCCACCCCTCATAGCCTGGTTCCTCTCTAGGTTTCTTCCTAGGTTTTGGTCTTTCTAGGGAGTTTTTCCTAGCCACCGTGCTTCTACACCTGCATTGCTTGCTGTTTGGGGTTTTAGGCTGGGTTTCTGTACAGCACTTTGAGATATCAGCTGATGTACGAAGGGCTATATAAATAAATAAATTTGATTTGATTTGATGAGCTTGTTAGTTAGTTTAAAACAGAAGATAGAGATGCCTGCTACCTCTGTCTGTCTCTTCAGCCTCTTTCAGAGACCATTTGAACTATAACTCTGACTCCATGCGTACATCTTACTCTGTAACACAACTAGATAGCACTGCCTCCACTGTCTTATAGCACTCTTTTCTTCCCTAATCTTCCACTTAATACACTGAGAATAATTCTGATAGGGAGCAACAACATATACAGTGTTTAATTAAGCAATAAGGCCTGAGGGGGTGTGGTATACTTAAACAATAAGACCTGAGGGGGTGTGCTATATTTAAACAATAAGACCTGAGGGGGTGTGGTATATTTAAACAATAAGACCTGAGGGGGTGTGGTATATTTAAACAATAAGACCTGAGGGGGTGTGGTATATTTAAACAATAAGACCTGAGAGGGTGTGGTATATTTAAACAATAAGACCTGAGGGGGTGTGGTATATTTAAACAATAAGACCTGAGGGGGTGTGGTATATTTAAACAATAATACCTGATGGGGTGTGGTACATTTAAACAATAAGACATGCGGGGGTGTGGTATATTTAAACAATAAGACCTGAGGGGGTGTGGTATATTTAAACAATAAGACCTGAGGGGGTGTGGTATATTTAAACAATAATACCTGAGTGGGTGTGGTATATTTAAACAATAAGACCTGAGGGGGTGTGGTATATTTAAATAGTAAGCCCTGAGGGGGTGTGGTACATTTAAACAATAAGACCTGAGGGGGGGTCGTATATTTAAACAATATGACCTGAGGGGGTGTGGTATATTTAAACAATATGACCTGAGGGGGTGTGGTATATTTAAACAATAAGACCTGAGGGGGTGTGGTATATTTAAATAGTAAGCCCTGAGGGGGTGTGGTACATTTAAACAGTAAGACCTGAGGGGGGGTCGTATATTTAAACAATATGACCTGAGGGGGTGTGGTATATTTAAACAATATGACCTGAGGGGGTGTGGTATATTTAAACAGAAAGACCTGAGGGGTGTGGTATTTTTAAACAATAAGGCCTGAGGGGGTTTAGTACATTTAAACAATAAGACCTGAGGGGGTGTGGTATATTTAAACAATAAGACCTGAGGGGGTGTGGTATATTAAATAATAAGACCTGAGGGGGTGTGGTATATTTAAACAATAAGACCTGAGGGGGTGTGGTATATTTAAACAATAAGACCTGAGGGGGTGTGGTATATTTAAACAGTAAGACCTGAGGGGGTGTGGTATATTTAAACAATAAGACCCGAGGGGGTGTGGTATATTTAAACAATAAGACCTGAGGGGTGGGGTATATTTAAACAGTAAGGCCTGGGGGGGGTGTGGTATAGTTAAACAATAAGACCTGAGGGGGTGTGGTATATTTAAACAATAAGACCCGAGGGGGTGGGGTATATTTAAACAATAAGACCCGAGGGGGTGTGGTATATTTAAACAATAAGACCCGAGGGGGTGGGGTATATTTAAACAATAAGACCTGAGGGGTGGGGTATATTTAAACAGTAAGGCCTGGGGGGGGTGTGGTATAGTTAAACAATAAGACCTGAGGGGGTGTGGTACATTTAAACAACAAGACCTGAGGGTGTGTGGTACATTTAAACATAAGACCTGAGGGAGTGTGGTATATTTAAACAATAAGACCTGATTGGGTGTGGTACATTTAAACAATAAGACCTGAGGGGGTGTGGTATATTTAAACAATAAGACCATAGGGGGTGTGGTATATTAAACAATAAAACCTGAGGGGGTGTGGTATATTTAAACAATAAGACCTGAGGGGGTGTGGTATATTTAAACAATAAGACCCGAGGGGGTGGGGTATATTTAAACAATAAGACCTGAGGGGTGGGGTATATTTAAACAGTAAGGCCTGGGGGGGGTGTGGTATAGTTAAACAATAAGACCTGAGGGGGTGTGGTACATTTAAACAACAAGACCTGAGGGTGTGTGGTACATTTAAACATAAGACCTGAGGGAGTGTGGTATATTTAAACAATAAGACCTGATTGGGTGTGGTACATTTAAACAATAAGACCTGAGGGGGTGTGGTATATTTAAACAATAAGACCATAGGGGGTGTGGTATATTAAACAATAAAACCTGAGGGGGTGTGGTATATTTAAACAGTAAGACCTGAGGGGGTGTGTTATATTTAAACAATAAGACCTGAGGGGGTGTGGTATATTTAAACAGTAAGACCTGAGGGGGTGTGGTACATTTAAACAATAAGACCTGAGGGGGTGTGGTATATTTAAACAATAAGACCTGAGGGGGTGTGGTACATTTAAACAATAAGACCTGAGGGGGTGTGGTATATTTAAACAATAAGACCATAGGGGGTGTGGTATATTAAACAATAAAACCTGAGGGGGTGTGGTATATTTAAACAGTAAGACCTGAGGGGGTGTGGTATATTTAAACAATAAGACCTGAGGGGGTGTGGTATATTTAAACAATAATACCTGAGGGGGCGTGGTATATTTAAACAGTAAGACCTGAGGGGGTGTGGTACATTTAAACAATAAGACCTGAGGGGGTGTGGTATATTTAAACAATAAGACCTGAGGGGGTGTGGTACATTTAAACAATAAGACCTGAGGGGGTGTGGTATATTTAAACAATAAGACCATAGGGGGTGTGGTATATTAAACAATAAAACCTGAGGGGGTGTGGTATATTTAAACAGTAAGACCTGAGGGGGTGTGGTATATTTAAACAATAAGACCTGAGGGGGTGTGGTATATTTAAACAATAATACCTGAGGGGGCGTGGTATATTTAAACAGTAAGACCTGAGGGGGTGTGGTACATTTAAACAATAAGCCCTGAGGGGGTGTGGTATATTTAAACAATAAGACCTGAGGGGGTGTGGTATATTTAAACAGTAATACCTGAGGGGGTGTGGTATATTTAAACAATAATCCCTGAGAGGGTGTGGTATGTTTCAGCTACAAAGTGGTGCAGTGGTCTAAGGCATCACTCCAGTCCCTGGTTCAAATCCAAGCTGCATCACATCTGGGTGTGATTGGGAGATTCCCATAGGGTGGTGCACGTTTGGCTGTGTAGGCAGTCGTTGTAAATAAGAATTTGTTCTTATCTTGCCTAGTTAAAATATTTATACATTTAAGCAATAAGGCCTGAGGGGGTGTGGTATATGGCCAATATACCTCAGCTTAGGGTTGTTCTTATGCGCAACGCGGAGTACCCGGATACAGCCCTTAGCCGTGCTATATTGGCCATACACCACTAACCCCCGAGGTGCCTTATTGCTATTATAAACTGGTTACCAACACATTAAGGCAAGGAACCACACATCTACATTGAAAATTTTGCTTTAATAAATAACTTAATAATAAATACATTCCACCACAAAAAGTAGACTTGCTAAACTGGTTGCTATGCAACAATCACAGGCTAGCTAGCAAGCTTACGCTAAATGTATGCAAAAACCAAGCATTATCGCCACTTCTAGAGTGACTAAAACATGCCAATTATTTATTCATGTTGATCTGAATGTTGCCATTTATTGTGCACGAATAAAAAAAATTGTCCCATGTTATCGTTTGTTGCTGGCTTGCCCATGTTATCGTTTGTTGCTGGCTTGCCCATGTTGTCGTTTGTTGCTGGCTTGCTCATGTTATCGTTTGTTGCTGGCTTGCCCATGTTATCTTTTGTTGCTGGCTTGCCCATGTTATCGTTTGTTGCTGGCTTGCCCATGTTGTCATTTGTTGTTGGCTTGCTCATGTTATCTTTTGTTGCTGGCTTGCTCATGTTGTCATTTGTTGTTGGCTTGCTCATGTTAACTTTTGTTGCTGGCTTGCCCATGTTATCGTTTGTTGCTGGCTTGCCCATGTTGTCATTTGTTGCTGGCTTGCCCATGTTATCGTTTGTTGCTGGCTTGCCCATGTTATCGTTTGTTGCTGGCTTTCCCATGTTATCGTTTGTTGCTGGCTTGCCCGGGTTATCGTTTGTTGCTGGCTTGCCCATGTTGTCGTTTGTTGCTGGCTTGCTCATGTTATCGTTTGTTGCTGGCTTGCCCATGTTATCTTTTGTTGCTGGCTTGCCCATGTTATCGTTTGTTGCTGGCTTGCCCATGTTATCGTTTGTTGCTGGCTTGCCCATGTTGTCGTTTGTTTCTGGCTTGCCCATGTTATCTTTTGTTGCTGGCTTGCCCATGTTATCGTTTGTTGCTGGCTTGCCCATGTTGTCATTTGTTGCTGGCTTGCCCATGTTGTCATTTGATGTTGGCTTGCCCATGTTATCATTTGTTGCTGGCTTGCCCATGTTATCGTTTGTTGCTGGCTTGCCCATGTTGTCATTTGTTGTTGGCTTGCTCATGTTATCTTTTGTTGCTGGCTTGCCCATGTTATCGTTTGTTGCTGGCTTGCCCATGTTGTCATTTGTTGTTGGCTTGCCCATGTTGTCATTTGATGTTGGCTTGCCCATGTTATCATTTGTTGCTGGCTTGCCCATGTTATCGTTTGTTGCTGGCTTGCCCATGTTGTCATTTGTTGCTGGCTTGCCCATGTTATCGTTTGTTGCTGGCTTGCCCATGTTGTCATTTGTTGCTGGCTTGCCCATGTTGTCATTTGATGTTGGCTTGCCCATGTTATCATTTATTGCTGGCTTGCCCATGTTATCGTTTGTTGCTGGCTTGCCCATGTTGTCATTTGTTGCTGGCTTGCCCATGTTGTCATTTGTTGTTGGCTTGCCCATGTTATCTTTTGTTGCTTGCTTGCCCATGTTATCGTTTGTTGCTGGCTTGCCCATGTTGTCATTTGTTGCTGGCTTGCCCATGTTGTCATTTGTTGTTGGCTTGCCCATGTTATCTTTTGTTGCTGGCTTGCCCATGTTATCGTTTGTTGCTGGCTTGCCCATGTTATCGTTTGTTGCTGGCTTGCCCATGTTGTCGCTTGTTGCTGGCTTGCCCATGTTATCTTTTGTTGCTGGCTTGCCCATGTTATCTTTTGTTGCTGGCTTGCCCATGTTATCGTTTGTTGCTGGCTTGCCCATGTTATCGTTTGTTGCTGGCTTGCCCATGTTATCGTTTGTTGCTGGCTTGCCCATGTTGTCGCTTGTTGCTGGCTTGCCCATGTTATCGTTTGTTGCTGGCTTGCCCATGTTGTCGCTTGTTGCTGGCTTGCCCATGTTATCTTTTGTTGCTGGCTTGTCCATGTTATCGTTTGTTGGGTCCATGCTGCTGGAAATGAATGCCGTTCTTTTAACTGGGGGAGCTGTTGCTGTGTTGTCAGAGAGAATAGTGCTCAAACGCTTCCAGGTTTGGCCTCCAGTAACTTTGAAGAGAGGTTTAGAATCTGTGTACTCTGACGGACAGTATTTCTCGAGCCTCTGTCACCCGACAGTTTCTGGATCATGGTGGTTGGAAGACAGGTGGTTTGTGTAAATCTGCAACAGGAGAGCTATTTTGCAGATCTTTGGCAGCATTTTTGCGAGGGCGTTCACTCCCATTGGCTCTTTTGTGTACCTGAAACATAAGCCAAAATATCGTTAACCAATAATTAGGTCTACATAGCTACTGGTTATATTGTCAGCATACATTATAATGATTTAGCTAGCTAATGTAGCCGTTCACTGGTGGGCAACTTTGTCACGCCCCTTTCCCTCAGCTTTTTAATTACGCCGACAGACACATTGTTGCTAGTTGGGAATTCGGTGTCCTTCTGTACACTCCATGTCCTTCTGTACACTCCATGTCCTTCTGAGAGGGGGTTGTTGATAAGTCAGTTCAGACCAGCTACACTCTGACTCTGAGTCCGGCGTAGCTGCTAATCGCATATTCTTCAGCATTCATGTTTCTCACTGAACGATACAGGTCCCGTAGAATGATGTTCAGCTACGTTTTTGTTGTATTCCCAAACTCATAATGTGTCCCTTTTTCTGCACACCAGCCAGTGAAACAGGTAAGTGCCCAATTTGTTTGCTTCACAATGTTCTTTTCATTTTGGTTTCTCTCAAGATAATATAAATGCTTATTTTGTACATCGGCATGTCAAACTACTGTTGATGTAGCCATTTTATCGAGGTGAAAAGGCAAAACATCATAGTCATGGTATACGGTCTCACATACACACGGCTAATTGCTGTTTTAGCCAATCAGTATCCAAACTACCCGGTTTATAATTATCTTCTCTGCCCTACGGATCCCTTTTACGGGATCATTTTCCTAAACAACCGCTGAATTGCAGGGCGCAAAATATTACTAAAAATATTTATAATCATGCAATCACAAGTGAAATATACCAAAACACAGCTTAGCTTGTTGTTAATCCACCTATCGTGTCAGATTTTGAAAATATGCTTTACAGAGAAAGAAATCCAAGCTTTTGTGAGTATATCAATCAATGCTAGAACAGTTAGCCCCAAATTAGCATGGTCACGAAAGTCAGAAAAGCAATAAAATTAATCGCTTACCTTTGATAATCTTCGGATGTTTGCACTCACGAGACTCCCAGTTACACAATAAATGTTCTTTTTGTTCGATAAATATTACTTTTATAACAAAAAAACACCATTAGGGTTGCCTGTTATGTTCAGAAAACTACAGCCTCGTTCCGGTGCTGAAAGGCAGAAGAAAATTCCCAAACGTATCAGATTCAAAAATATTACTAAAAATATTTATAATCATGCAATCACAAGTGAAATATACCAAAACACAGCTTAGCTTGTTGTTAATCCACCTATCGTGTCAGATTTTGAAAATATGCTTTGCAACGAAAGCAATCTAAGCTTTTGTGAGTGTATCAATCAATGCTAGAACAGTTAGCCTTATATTAGCTTGGTTAGCGTGGTCACGAAAGTCAGAAAAGCAATAAAATTAATCGCTTACCTTTGATAATCTTCGGATGTTTGCTCTCACGAGACTCCCAGTTACACAACAAATGTTATTTTTGTTCGATAAATATTACCTTAATAACAAAAAAACGCCATTTGGGTTGCGCGTTATGTTCAGAAAACCAAAGCCTCATTCCGTTCGACGAAAATTCCAAAAAGTATCCGTAATGGTCGTAGAAACATGTCAAATGTTTTTTATAATCAATCCTCAGGTTGTTTTTAACAAACATAATCGATAATATTTCAACCGGACCGTAACCTATTCAATAAGAGAGAAAAAGAAAATGGAGAGCTACCCTCTCGCGCGCAGGAACTAATCAGAGGACACCTGACTACTTTTGAAAAATTTCGCTCATTTTTCAAAATAAAAGCCCGAAACTATGTCTAAAGCCTGGTCACAGCCTGAGGAAGCCATTGGAAAAGGAATACAGATACAAAAAAAAATCACTTCCGGGTTAGATTTTCTCAGGTTTTCGCCTGCAGAATCAGTTTTGTTATACTCACAGACAATATTTTGACAGTTTTGGAAACTTTGGAGTGTTTTCTATCCTAATCTGTAAATTATATGCATATTCTACGATCTGGACCTGAGAAATAGTCCGTTTACCTTGGGAACGTTATTTAAAAAATAAATAATAATCTGACCCCTAGCGTCAACAGGTTTTAAACGATAAGGCCCGAGGGGGTGTGGTATATGGCCAATATACCATGATTAAGGGCTGTATCCAGGCACTCCGTGTTGTGTTGTGCTTATACCATAAACCCCCGAGGTGCCTTATTGCTATTATAAACTGGTTACCAACGTGCACACAACAGTTTCAGCCAACCAGCATCCTGGACCAAAGGGTTTATAATATAGTTTAATACAGAAACAACCAAGTGAATACAGCAGAGGTTAAGGGGCAAAGGAGAGAGAGAAGAGCGAGGAGAAAGGAAAGAGAGGAGAGAGAAGGGAGAGAAGAAAGAGAAGAGAGAGAGGGGAGAGAGGAAAGAGAGGAGAGAGAGAAAAGAGGAGAGTGAGGAGAGCGGGGAGAGTGAGGAGAGCGGGGAGAGAGAGAGAGAGGGAGAGAGAGAGAGAGAGAGAGAAAGAAAGAGAGAGAGAGAAAGAGAGAGGAGGGAGAGAGAGGAAAGAGAGGAAAGAGAGGAGATAGAAGGAAGAGCAGATTGAATGAGATCTTGAGATCGACTTAGCCCTAGTCCATGTCTGTTGTGAGTCACAGGAGAAATCTCATCAGCACATGTTTCTGTGTGTGTGTGTGTGTGTGTGTGTGTGTGTGTGTGTGTGTGTGTGTGTGTGTGTGTGTGTGTGTGTGTGTGTGTGTGTGTGTGTGTGTGTGTGTGTGTGTGTGTGTGTGTGTGTGTGTGTGTGTGTGTGTGTGTGTGTGTGTGTGTGAGGGAGAGAGAGAGAGACAACGAGCGGCAGCCTCTCACGAGTCGAACACTAATTATTGAAGGCAGCAGGAGCAGCAGCAGCAGTTTGGACGTGGTCTCTGAGAGAGCTGCAGTCTGAATAGCACGCGTCCTTGGGATGAGAACGCCACAAAGGAGAGAGAGCTAACAGGCGTGTGTATAAGTGTGTGTATGGGGTGTGTGTGTGTGTGTGTGTGGGGGGGGGGGGGGGTGACAGAGAGAAAAAGAGACAGAGACACACAGCACCACAGACAGGTGCTAGGCTGGTAGGAAGAGGTCGAGTATCTCCTAGTTAATTAGTTCTGGAGCACCCATCCATCTATCTATCTATCCATCTTTCTATCTATCTATCTATCATCTATCTATTCAATTCAATTCAATTTTCAATTCAAGGTGCTTTATTGGCATGTGAAACATATGTTAACATTGCCAAAGCAAGTGAGGTAGATAATATACAAAAGTGAAACAAACAATAAAAATGAACAGTAAACATTACACATACAGAAGTTTCAAAACAATAAAGACATTACAAATGTCATATTATGTATATATACAGTGTTGTAACAATGTACAAATGGTTAAAGTACACAAGGGAAAATAAATAAGTATAAATATGGGTTGTATTTACAATGGTGTTTGTTCTTCACTGGTTGCCCTTTTCTTGTGGCAACAGGTCACAAATCTTGCTGCTCTGATGGCACATTGTGGAATTTCACCCTGTAGGTATGGGAGTTTATCAAAATTGGGTTTGTTTTCAAATTCTTTGTGGATCTGTGGAATCTGAGGGAAATATGTGTCTCTAATATGGTCATACATTGGGCAGGAGGTTAGGAAGTGCAGCTCAGTTTCCACCTCATTTTGTGGGCAGTGTGCACATAGCCTGTCTTCTCTTGAGAGCCATGTCTGCCTACGGCGGCCTTTCTCAATAGCAAGGCTATGCTCACTGAGTCTGTACATAGTCAAAGCTTTCCTTAAATTTGAGTCAGTCACAGTGGTCAGGTATTCTGCCACTGTGTACTCTCTGTTTAGGGCCAAATAGCATTCTAGTTTGCTCAGTTTTTTTTGTTAATTCTTTCCAATGTGTCAAGTAATTATCTTTTTGTTTTCTCATGATTTGGTTGGGTCTAATTGTGTTGCTGTCCTGGGGCTCTGTGGGGTCTGTTTGCGAACAGAGCCCCAGGACCAGCTTGCTTAGGGGACTCTTCTCCAGGTTCATCTCTCTGTAGGTGATGGCTTTGTTATGGAAGGTTTGGAATCGCGTCCTTTTAGGTGGTTGTAGAATTTAACGGCTCTGTTCTGGATTTGGATAATTAGCGGGTATCGGCCTAATTCTGCTCTGCATGCATTATTTGGTGTTCTACGTTGTACACGGAGGATATTTTAACCTATTAAAGACTATCCATCCATCCATCCATCCATCCATCCATCCATCCATCCATCCATCCATCCATCCATCCATCCATCCATCCATCCATCCATCCATCCATCCATCCATCTATCTATCTATCTATCTATCTATCTATCTATCTATCTATCTATCTATCTATCTATCTATCTATCTATCTATCTATCTATCTATCTATCTATCTATCTATCTATCTATCTATCTATCTATCTATCTATCTATCTATCCATCCATCTATCAATCATATATCCATCATCTATCCATCATCTATCCATCTATCTATCTATCCATCAATTTCAATTCAATTCAAGGGGCTTTATTGGCATGGGAAACATGTGTTAACATTGCCAAAGCAAGGGAGGTAGACAATACACAAAAGTGAAACAAACAATACAAATTAACAGTAAACATTACACATACAGAAGTTTCAAAACAATAAAGACATTACAAATGTCATATTATATATATACAGTGTTGTAACAATGTACAAATGGTTAAAGCACACAAGTTAAAATAAATAAGCATAAATATGGGTTGTATTTACAATGGTGTTTGTTCTTCACTGGTTGCCCTTTTCTTGTGACAACAGGTCACAAATCTTGCTGCTGTGATGGTACACTGTGGAATTTCACCCAGTAGATATGGGAGTTTATCAAAATTGGATTTGTTTTCGAATTCTTTGTGGATCTGTGTAATCTGAGGGAAATATGTGTCTCTAATATGGTCATACATTGGGCAGGAGGTTAGGAAGTGCAGCTCAGTTTCCACCTCATTTTGTGGGCAGTGAGCACATAGCCTGTCTTCTCTTGAGAGCCATGTCTGCCTACGGCGGCCTTTCTCAATAGCAAGGCTATGCTCACTGAGTCTGTACATAGTCAAAGCTTTCCTTAAGTTTGGGTCAGTCACAGTGGTCAGGTATTCTGCCACTGTGTACTCTCTGTTTAGGGCCAAATAGCATTCTAGTTTGCTCTGTTTTTTTGTTAATTCTTTCCAATGTGTCAAGTAATTATCTTTTTGTTTTCTCATGATTTGGTTGGGTCTAATTGTGCTGTTGTCCTGGGGCTCTGTGGGGTGTGTTTGTGTTTGTGAACAGAGCCCTAGGACCAGCTTGCTTAGGGGACTCTTCTCCAGGTTCATCTCTCTGTAGGTGATGGCTTTGTTATGGAAGGTTTGGGAATCGCTTCCTTTTAGGTGGTTGTAGAATTTAACGGCTCTTTTCTGGATTTTGATAATTAGTGGGTATCGGCCTAATTCTGCTCTGCATGCATTATTTGGTGTTCTACGTTGTACACGGAGGATATTTTTGCAGAATTCTGCATGCAGAGTCTCAATTTGGTGTTTGCCCCATTTTGTGAAATCTTGGTTGGTGAGCGGACCCCAGACCTCACAACCATAAAGGGCAATGGGCTCTATAACTGATTCAAGTATTTTTAGCCAGATCCTAATTGGTATGTTGAAATTTATGTTCCTTTTGATGGCATAGAATGCCCTTCTTGCCTTGTCTCTCAGATCGTTCACAGCTTTGTGGAAGTTACCTGTGGTGCTGATGTTTAGGCCGAGGTATGTATAGTTTTTTGTGTGCTCTAGGGCAACGGTGTCTAGATGGAATTTGTGGTCCTGGCGACTGGACCTTTTTTGGAACACCATTATTTTGGTCTTACTGAGATTTACTGTCAGGGCCCAGGTCTGACAGAATCTGTGCAGAAGATCTAGGTGCTGCTGTAGGCCCTCCTTGGTTGGTGACAGAAGCACCAGATCATCAGCAAACAGTAGACATTTGACTTCGGATTCTAGTAGGGTGAGACCGGGTGCTGCAGACTGTTCTAGTGCCCGCGCCAATTCGTTGATATATATGTTGAAGAGGGTGGGGCTTAAGCTGCATCCCTGTCTCACCCCACGACCCTGTGTGAAGAAATGTGTGTTTTTTGCCAATTTTAACCGCACACTTGTTGTTTGTGTACATGGATTTTATAATGTCGTATGTTTTACCCCCAACACCACTTTCCATCAATTTGTATAGCAGACCCTCATGCCAAATTGAGTCGAAGGCTTTTTTTAAATCAACAAAGCATGAGAAGACTTTGCCTTTGTTTTGGTTTGTTTGGTTGTCAATTAGGGTGTGTAGGGTGAATACATGGTCTGTTGTACGGTAATTTGGTAAAAAGCCAATTTGACATTTGCTCAGTACATTGTGTTCATTGAGGAAATGTACGAGTCTGCTGTTAATGATAATGCAGAGTATTTTACCAAGGTTACTGTTGACGCATATTCCACGGTAGTTATTGGGGTCAAATTTGTCTCCACTTTTGTGGATTGGGGTGATCAGTCCTTGGTTCCAAATATTGGGGAAGATGCCAGAGCTAAGGACGATGTTAAAGAGTTTTAGTATAGCCAATTGGAATTTGTTGTCTGTATATTTGATCATTTCATTAAGGATACCATCAACACCACAGGCCTTTTTGGGTTGGAGGGTTTTTATTTTGTCCTGTAACTCATTCAAGGTAATTGGAGAATCCAGTGGGTTCTGGTAGTCTTTAATAGTTGATTCTAGGATTTGTATTTGATCATGTAAATGTTTTTGCTCTTTATTCTTTGTTATAGAGCCAAAAAGATTGGAGAAGTGGTTTACCCATACATCTCCATTTTGGATAGATAATTCTTCGTGTTGTTGTTTGTTTAGTGTTTTCCAATTTTCCCAGAATTGTTTAGAGTCTATGGATTCTTCAATTACATTGAGCTGATTTCTGACATGCTGTTCCTTCTTTTTCCGTAGTGTATTTCTGTATTGTTTTAGTGATTCACCATAGTGAAGGCATCATCTATCCATCCATCCATCTACGGTATCTATCCATCATCTATCCATCCATCTATCCATCCATCCATCTATCCATCCATCTATCCATCCATCCATCCATCTACAGTATCTATCCATCCATCTATCCATCCATCTATCTACAGTATCTATCCATCATCTATCCATCCATCTATAGTATCTATCCATCATCTATCCATCTATCTATCCATCATCTATCCATCATCTATCCATCATCTATCCATCATCTATCCATCTACAGTGGGGCAAAAAAGTATTTAGTCAGCCACCAATTGTGCAAGTTCTCCCACTTAAAAAGATGAGAGAGGCCTGTAATTTTCATCATAGGTACACTTCAACTATGACAGACAAAATGAGAAAAAAAATCCAGAAAATCACATTGTAGGATTTTTTATGAATTTATTTGCAAATTATGGTGGAAAATAAGTATTTGGTCACCTACAAACAAGCAAGATTTCTGGCTCTCACAGACCTGTAACTTCTTCTTTAAGAGGCTCCTCTGTCCTCCACTCGTTACCTGTATTAATGGCACCTGTTTGAACTTGTTATCAGTATAAAAGACACCTGTCCACAACCTCAAACAGTCACACTACAAACTCCACTATGGCCAAGACCAAAGAGCTGTCAAAGGACACCAGAAACAAAATTGTAGATCTGCACCAGGCTGGGAAGACTGAATCTGCAATAGGTAAGCAGCTTGCTTTGAAGAAATCAACTGTGGGAGCAATTATTAGGAAATGGAAGACATACAAGACCACTGATAATCTCCCTCGATCTGGGGCTCCATGCAAGATCTCACCCCGTGGGGTCAAAATGATCACAAGAACGGTGAGCAAAAATCCCAGAACCACACGGGGGGACCTAGTGAATGACCTGCAGAGAGCTGGGACCAAAGTAACAAAGCCTACCATCAGTAACACACTACGCCGCCAGGGACTCAAATCCTGCAGTGCCAGACGTGTCCCCCTGCTTAAGCCAGTACATGTCCAGGCCCGTCTGAAGTTTGCTAGAGAGCATTTGGATGATCCAGAAGAAGATTGTGAGAATGTCATATGGTCAGATGAAACCAAAATATAACTTTTTGGTAAAAACTCAACTCGTCGTGTTTGGAGGACAAAGAATGCTGAGTTGCATCCAAAGAACACCATACCTACTGTGAAGCATGGGGGTGGAAACATCATGCTTTGGGGCTGTTTTTCTGCAAAGGGACCAGGACGACTGATCCGTGTAAAGGACAGAATGAATGGGGCCATGTATCGTGAGATTTTGAGTGAAAACCTCCTTCCATCAGCAAGGGCATTGAAGATGAAACGTGGCTGGGTCTTTCAGCATGACAATGATCCCAAACACACCGCCCGGGCAACGAAGGAGTGGCTTCGTAAGAAGCATTTCAAGGTCCTGGAGTGGCCTAGCCAGTCTCCAGATCTCAACCCCATAGAAAATCTTTGGAGGGAGTTGAAAGTCCGTGTTGCCCAGCAACAACCCCAAAACATCACTGCTCTAGAGGAGATCTGCATGGAGGAATGGGCCAAAATACCAGCAACAGTGTGTGAAAACCTTGTGAAGACTTACAGAAAACGTTTGACCTCTGTCATTGCCAACAAAGGGTATATAACAAAGTATTGAGATAAACTTTTGTTATTGACCAAATACTTATTTTCTACCATAATTTGCAAATAAATTCATAAAAAATCCTACAATGTGATTTTCTGGATTTTCTTTTCTCATTTTGTCTGTCATAGTTGAAGTGTACCTATGATGAAAATTACAGGCCTCTCTCATCTTTTTAAGTGGGAGAACTTGCACAATTGGTGGCTGACTAAATACTTTTTTGCCCCACTGTATCTATCCATCTATCAATCATCTATCCATCATCTATCAATCATCTATCCATCATCTCTCCATCTATCTATCCATCCATCTATAGTATCTATCCATCATCTATCCATCATCTATCCATCTATCTATCCATCATCTATCCATCATCTCTCCATCTATCTATCCATCATCTATCCATCATCTATCCATCTATCTATCCATCCATCTATAGTATCTATCCATCATCTATCCATCATCTATCCATCATATATCCATCATCTATCCATCTATCTATCCATCTATCAATCATCTATCCATCATCTCTCCATCTATCTATCCATCATCTATCCATCATATATCCATCATCTATCCATCATCTCTCCATCTATCTATCCATCATCTATCCATCATCTATCCATCATATATCCATCATCTATCCATCCATCTATCAATCATCTATCAATCATCTATCCATCCATCTATCAATCATCTATCCATCATCTCTCCATCCATCTATCCATCATATATCCATCATCTATCCATCATCTATCTATCTATCTATCTATCCATCATCTATCCATCTATCCATCATCTATCCATCATCTATCCATCCATCTATCCATCATCTATCCATCATCTATCCATCATATATCCATCATCTATCCATCATCTATCTATCTATCTATCCATCATCTATCCATCTATCCATCATCTATCCATCATCTATCCATCCATCTATCCATCCATCTATCCATCATCTATCCATCATCTATCCATCTATCTATCCATCTATCTATCCATCATATATCCATCTATCCATCATCTATCCATCATCTATCCATCCATCTATCCATCATCTATCCATCATCTATCCATCATATATCCATCATCTATCCATCATCTATCTATCTATCTATCTATCCATCATCTATCCATCTATCCATCATCTATCCATCCATCTATCCATCCATCTATCCATCATCTATCTATCTATCTATCTATCTATCTATCTATCTATCTATCTATCTATCTATCTATCTATCTATCTATCTATTGTTCTATTGTTTTATCTATCTATCTATCCATCATCCATCCATCTATCCATCCATCTACAGTATCTATCCATCATCTATCCATCCATCTACAGTATCTATCCATCATCTATCCATCATCTATCCATCCATCCATCTACAGTATCTATCCATCATCTATCCATCCATCTACAGTATCTATCCATCATCCATCCATCCATCTACAGTATCTATCCATCATCTATCCATCATCTATCCATCATCTATCCATCTATCCATCCATCTACAGTATCTATCCATCATCTATCCATCCATCTACAGTATCTATCCATCATCTATCCATCATCTATCCATCCATCTACAGTATCTATCCATCATCTATCCATCATCTATCCATCCATCCATCTACAGTATCTATCCATCATCCATCCATCATCTACAGTATCTATCCATCATCTATCCATCCATCTACAGTATCTATCCATCATCTATCCATCATCTATCCATCCATCCATCTACAGTATCTATCCATCATCCATCCATCATCTACAGTATCTATCCATCATCTATCCATCCATCTACAGTATCTATCCATCATCTATCCATCTACAGTATCTATCCATCATCTATCCATCCATCTACAGTATCTATCCATCATCTATCCATCTACAGTATCTATCCATCATCTATCCATCCATCTACAGTATCTATCCATCATCTATCCATCTACAGTATCTATCCATCATCCATCCATCCATCTACAGTATCTATCCATCATCCATCCATCTACAGTATCTATCCATCATCTATCCATCCATCTACAGTATCTATCCATCATCTATCCATCCATCTACAGTATCTATCCATCATCTATCCATCCATCTATCCATCCATCTACAGTATCTATCCATCATCTATCCATCCATCTACAGTATCTATCCATCATCTATCCATCCATCTATCCATCCATCTACAGTATCTATCCATCATCCATCCATCCATCTACAGTATCTATCCATCATCTATCCATCCATCTACAGTATCTATCCATCCATCTATCCATCCATCTACAGTATCTATCCATCATCTATCCATCCATCTACAGTATCTATCCATCATCTATCCATCCATCTATCCATCCATCTACAGTATCTATCCATCATCTATCATCCATCTACAGTATCTATCCATCCATCTATCCATCCATCTACAGTATCTATCCATCATCCATCCATCCATCTACAGTATCTATCCATCATCTATCCATCCATCTACAGTATCTATCCATCATCTATCCATCCATCTATCCATCCATCTACAGTATCTATCCATCATCTATCCATCCATCTACAGTATCTATCCATCATCTATCCATCTATCCATCCATCTACAGTATCTATCCATCATCTATCCATCATCCATCTACAGTATCTATCCATCATCTATCCATCCATCTACAGTATCTATCCATCATCTATCCATCCATCTACAGTATCTATCCATCATCTATCCATCCATCCATCTACAGTATCAATCCATCATCTATCCATCCATCTATCCATCCATCTATCCATCCATCTACAGTATCTATCCACCATCTATCCATCATCTATCCATCATCTATCCATCATCTATCCATCTACAGTATCTATCCATCATCCATCTATCTGTCCATCTACAGTATCTATCCACCATCTATCCATCATCTATCCATCATCTATCCATCTACAGTATCTATCCATCATCCATCTATCCGTCCATCTACAGTATCTATCCATCATCTATCCATCCATCTATCTACAGTATCTATCCATCATCTATCCATGCATATATCCATCTATCCATCTATCCATCTACAGTATCTATCCATCCATCCATCTATCCATCAATCTAAAGTATCTATCCATCATCCATCCATCATCTATCCATCATCTATCCATCAATCTACAGTATATATCCATCATCTATCCATCCATCCATCTACAGTATCTATCCATCATATATCCATCCATCTACAGTATCTATCCATCATCTATCCATCATATATCCATCCATCTACAGTATCTATCCATCATCTATCTATCAATCTACAGTATCTGTTATGCTGGTGAATGAGGACCCAAAAGCGACGTAATAGTAACAGAGTCTTTATTCCAGTAATAAACAAATAATGATTCTCCTGGATATTATCAATGGTCAATCCAAAACAGGAACTGAAATCCTCTCGTCAATAGAGAGGAACGACTGGAGACGCGACCACAGACTGCAGGTCGCTTCAGGAAGGCACTGGCCGTAGCTGACATAGACACCTGCTCACACGCAGCATCTGAAGAAGGCAAAGAACACGACAGGGCGGAACAAGGACACAGGAACAGCAAACATCAAACAAGAATCCGACAAGGACAGAAGCGGAAAACAGAGGGAGAAATAGGGACTCTAATCAGAGGGCAAAATAGGGGACAGGTGTGAAAGAGTAAATGAGGTCGTTAGGAGAATGAGAAACAGCTGGGAGCAGGAACGGAACGATAGAGAGAGAGAAAGAGGGAAAGAACCTAATAAGACCAGCAGAGGGAAGCACAGGGACAAGACATGATGAAAGACAAAACATGACAGTACCCCCCCACTCACCGAGCGCCTCCTGGCGCACTCGAGGAGGAACCCTGGCGGCAACGAAGGAAATCATCAATCAACGAACGGTCCAGCACGTCCCGAGATGGAACCCAACTCCTCTCCTCAGGACCGTAACCCTCCCAATCCACTAAGTACTGGTGACCACGTCCCCGAGAACGCATGTCCATGATCTTTCGTACCTTGTAAATAGGAGCGCCCTCGACAAGGACGGGGGGGGGGGGGGGAAGACGAACGGGGGCGCGAAGAAAAGGCTTGACACAAGAGACATGGAAGACAGGGTGGACGCGACGAAGATGTCGCGGAAGAAGCAGTCGCACAGCGACAGGATTGACGACCTGAGAGACACGGAACGGACCAATGAACCGCGGAGTCAACTTGCGAGAAGCTGTCGTAAGGGGAAGGTTACGAGTGGAAAGCCACACTCTCTGACCGCGACAATACCTAGGACTCCTAATCCTACGTCTATTGGCGGCTCTCACAGTCTGCGCCCTGTAACGGCAAAGTGCAGACCTGACCCTCCTCCAGGTGCGCTCACAACGTTGGACAAAAGCCTGAGCGGAGGGAACGCTGGACTCGGCGAGCTGGGACGAGAACAGAGGAGGCTGGTACCCAAGACTACTCTGAAACGGAGATAGCCCGGTAGCAGACGAAGGAAGCGAGTTGTGAGCGTACTCAGCCCAGGGGAGCTGTTCTGCCCAAGACGCAGGGTTTCGAAACGAAAGGCTGCGTAATATGCGACCAATCGACTGATTGGCCCTTTCTGCTTGACCGTTAGACTGGGGATGAAACCCGGAAGAGAGACTGACAGAAGCACCAATCAAACGACAGAACTCCCTCCAAAACTGTGACGTGAATTGCGGACCTCTGTCTGAAACGGCGTCTAACGGGAGGCCATGAATTCTGAACACATTCTCAATGATGATTTGTGCCGTCTCCTTAGCGGAAGGAAGCTTAGCGAGGGGAATGAAATGTGCCGCCTTAGAGAACCTATCGATAACCGTAAGAATCACAGTCTTCCCCGCAGACGAAGGCAGACCGGTAATAAAGTCTAAGGCGATGTGAGACCATGGTCGAGAAGGAATGGGAAGCGGTCTGAGACGACCGGCAGGAGGAGAGTTACCTGACTTAGTCTGCGCGCAGTCCGAACAAGCAGCCACGAAACGGCGCGTGTCCCGCTCCTGAGTAGGCCACCAAAACCGCTGGCGAATAGAAGCAAGCGTACCCCGAACGCCGGGATGGCCAGCTAACTTGGCAGAGTGAGCCCACTGAAGAACAGCCAGACGAGTAGAGACAGGAACGAACAGAAGGTTACTAGGACAAGCGCGCGGCGACGCAGTGTGAGTGAGTGCTTGCTTTACCTGTCTCTCAATTCCCCAGACAGTCAACCCGACAACACGCCCTTCAGGGAGAATCCCCTCGGGGTCGGTAGAAGCCACAGAAGAACTAAAGAGACGGGATAAGGCATCAGGCTTGGTGTTCTTATTTCCCGGACGATAGGAAATCACGAACTCGAAACGAGCGAAAAACAACGCCCAACGAGCCTGACGTGCATTAAGTCGTTTGGCAGAACGGATGTACTCAAGGTTCTTATGGTCAGTCCAAACGACAAAAGGAACGGTCGCCCCCTCCAACCACTGTCGCCATTCGCCTATGGCTAAGCGGATGGCGAGCAGTTCGCGGTTACCCACATCATAGTTGCGTTCCGATGGCGACAGGCGATGAGAAAAGTAAGCGCAAGGATGGACCTTATCGTCAGACTGGAAGCGCTGAGACAGAATGGCTCCCACGCCCACCTCTGAAGCGTCAACCTCGACAATGAATTGTTTAGTGACGTCAGGAGTAACAAGGATAGGGGCGGATGTAAAACGCTTCTTGAGGAGATCAAAAGCTCCCTGGGCGGAACCGGACCACTTAAAGCAAGTCTTGACAGAAGTCAGAGCTGTGAGAGGGGCAGCCACTTGACCGAAATTACGAATGAAACGCCGATAGAAATTAGCGAAACCGAGAAAGCGCTGCAACTCGACACGTGACTTAGGAACGGGCCAATCGCTGACAGCCTGGACCTTAGCGGGATCCATCTGAATGCCTTCAGCGGAAATAACAGAACCGAGAAATGTGACAGAGGAGACATGAAAGGCGCACTTCTCAGCCTTCACGTAGAGACAATTCTCTAAAAGGCGCTGGAGTACACGTCGAACGTGCTGAACATGAATCTCGAGTGACGGTGAAAAAATCAGGATATCGTCAAGGTAAACGAAAACAAAAATGTTCAGCATGTCTCTCAGTACATCATTAACTAATGCCTGAAAGACAGCTGGAGCATTAGCGAGACCGAACGGCAGAACCCGGTATTCAAAATGCCCTAACGGAGTATTAAACGCCGTTTTCCACTCGTCCCCCTCTCTGATGCGTACGAGATGGTAAGCGTTACGAAGGTCCAACTTAGTAAAGAACCTGGCTCCCTGCAAAATCTCGAAGGCCGACGACATAAGGGGAAGCGGATAACGATTCTTAACCGTTATGTCATTCAGCCCTCGATAATCCACGCAGGGGCGCAGAGTACCGTCCTTCTTCTTAACAAAGAAAAATCCCGCTCCGGCGGGAGAGGAAGAAGGCACCACGGTACCGGCGTTGAGAGAAACAGACAGATAATCCTCGAGAGCCTTACGTTCGGGAGCCGACAGAGAGTATAGTCTACCCCGAGGGGGAGTGGTCCCCGGAAGGAGATCAATACAACAATCATACGACCGGTGAGGAGGAAGGGAGCTGGCTCTGGACCGACTGAAGACCGTGCGCAGATCATGATATTCCTCCGGCACTCCTGTCAAATCACCAGGTTCCTCCTGAGTAGAGGGGACAGAAGACACAGGAGGGATAGCAGACATTAAACACTTCACATGACAAGAAACGTTCCAGGATAGGATAGAATTACTAGACCAATCAATAGAAGGATTATGACATACTAGCCAGGGATGACCCAAAACAACAGGTGTAAAAGGTGAACGAAAAATCAAAAAGGAAATGGTCTCACTGTGGTTACCAGATACTGTGAGGGTTAAAGGTAGTGTCTCACATCTGATACTGGGGAGAAGACTACCATCTAAGGCGAACATGGGCGTGGGCTTCCCTAACTGTCTGAGAGGAATGTCATGTTTCCGAGCCCATGCTTCGTCCATAAAACAACCCTCAGCCCCAGAGTCTATCAAGGCACTGCAGGAAGCAGCTGAACCGGTCCAGCGTAGATGGACCGACAAGGTAGTACAGGATCTTGATGGAGAGACAGGAGTAGTAGCGCTCACCAGTAGCCCTCCGCTTACTGATGAGCTCTGGCTTTTACTGGACATGACATGACAAAATGTCCCGCAGAACCGCAATAGAGGCAAAGGCGGTTGGTGATTCTCCGTTCCCTCTCCTTAGTCGAGATGCGAATACCTCCCAGCTGCATGGGCTCAGTCTCTGAGCCGGTGGGAGGAGATGGTTGAGATGCGGAGAGGGGAAACACCGTTAACGCGAGCTCTCTTCCACGAGCTCGGTGACGAAGATCTACCCGTCGTTCTATGCGGATGGCGAGTGCAATCAAAGAGTCCACGCTGGAAGGAACCTCCCGGGAGAGAATCTCATCCTTAACCTCAGCGTGAAGTCCCTCCAGAAAACGAGCGAGCAACGCCGGCTCGTTCCAGTCACTGGAGGCAGCAAGAGTGCGAAACTCTATAGAGTAATCCGTTATGGATCGATCACCTTGACATAGGGAAGCCAGGGCCCTGGAAGCCTCCTTCCCAAAAACTGAACGATCAAAAACCCGTATCATCTCCTCTTTAAAGTTCTGATAATCGTTAGAACACTCAGCCCTTGCCTCCCAGATAGCTGTGCCCCACTCCCGAGCCCGACCAGTAAGGAGTGATATGACGTAAGCGATCCGAGCTCTCTCTCTTGAGTACGTGTTGGGCTGGAGAGAGAACACAATATCACACTGGGTGAGAAAGGAGCGACACTCAGTGGGCTGCCCAGAGTAACATGGTGGGTTATTAACCCTAGGTTCCGGAGACTCGGAAGACCAGGAAGTAGCTGGTGGCACGAGATGAAGACTCTGAAACTGTCCAGAGAGATCGGAAACCTGAGCGGCCAGGGTCTCAACGGCATGACGAGCAGCAAACAATTCCTGCTCGTGTCTGCCGAGCATTGCTCCCTGGAACTCGACGGCAGTGTTGAGAGAATCCATAGTCGCTGGGTCCATCTTGGTCGGATTCTTCTGTTATGCTGGTGAATGAGGACCCAAAAGCGACGTAATAGTAACAGAGTCTTTATTCCAGTAATAAACAAATAATGATTCTCCTGGATATTATCAATGGTCAATCCAAAACAGGAACTGAAATCCTCTCGTCAATAGAGAGGAACGACTGGAGACGCGACCACAGACTGCAGGTCGCTTCAGGAAGGCACTGGCCGTAGCTGACATAGACACCTGCTCACACGCAGCATCTGAAGAAGGCAAAGAACACGACAGGGCGGAACAAGGACACAGGAACAGCAAACATCAAACAAGAATCCGACAAGGACAGAAGCGGAAAACAGAGGGAGAAATAGGGACTCTAATCAGAGGGCAAAATAGGGGACAGGTGTGAAAGAGTAAATGAGGTCGTTAGGAGAATGAGAAACAGCTGGGAGCAGGAACGGAACGATAGAGAGAGAGAAAGAGGGAAAGAACCTAATAAGACCAGCAGAGGGAAGCACAGGGACAAGACATGATGAAAGACAAAACATGACAGTATCTATCCATCATCTATCCATCATCTATCCATCATCTATCCATCCATCCATCTACAGTATCTATCCATCATCTATCCATGCATCCATCTACAGTATCTATCCATCATCTATCTATCTATCCATCATCCATCTACAGTATCTATCCATCATCTATCCATCCATCCATCCATCCATCTACAGTATCTATCCATCCATCTATCTATTAATCCATCTAGCCATCATCCATCTACAGCATATATCCATCCTGTCACGTTCCTGACCTGTTTTCCCTTGTTTTTGTATTTGTTTAGTATGGTCAGGGCGTGAGTTGGGTGGGCATTCTATGTTGTGTGTCTAGTTTGTCTGTTTCTGTGTCCAGCCTAATATGGTTCTCAATCAGAGACAGCTGTCAATCGTTGTCCCTGATTGAGAATCATATATAGGTGGCTTGTTTTGTGTTGGGGATTGTGGGTGGTTGTTTCCTGTCTTTGTGTTTTGTCTGCACCAGCTAGGACTGTGACGGTTAGTTTGTTTTGTCATTTTGTATAGTGTCTTGTTTTGTGTTTATTAAATAATGGAAAATTACCACGCTGCACATTGGTCCTCAGATCCTTCTCGCCTCTCCTCGTCTGAGGAGGAGGACGACTTAGACTGCCGTTACACATCCATCTATCCATCCATCCATCCATCTACAGTATCTATCATCCATCTATCCATCCATCTAGAGTATCTATCTATCCATCCATCTATCTATTAATCCATTTAGCCATCCATCCATCTAGCCATCCATCCATATATCTATTAATCCATTTATCCATCTATCCATCCATTCAGGTTCAACCACCCTGGTCAGGTCTGGTCTGGTCTCAACACATGACTTCTCTTCTGACTCATCTCCTTACTTCTCCTCTATCTCCTCCTCCACTCCTCCTTCCCTTCATCATCCACTCTTCCTCCTCCTCCACTCTTTCTCAATTTTTATCAGAGACACAGACACAGAGTGAAAATAAATATTGTCTGGATGTGGGCTTTGAGTGGAACTTGAGTGACCTTGATGTAAGATGGGAACACAATGCCAGTGAAACATACATTCTTCAAGTTATGTTCACTCACTCTCTCTCCATTTCCCTCTCCATCCATCTCTCCATCCCTCCCTATAGCCTCCACCTCTACCTTTCTCTCTCCTTCCCTCTCTCTCCATCCATCTCTCCATCCCTCCCTATAGCCTCCACCTCTACCTTTCTCTCTCCTTCCCTCTCTCTCCATTTCCCTCTCCATCCATCTCTCCATCCCTCCCTATAGCCTCCACCTCTACCTTTCTCTCTCCTTCCCTCATTCTCCATCTCCCTCTCAATCTGACATTCTCTCTCTCTCTCTATTCTCTCTCTCTACCTCTCTCCCCCCATTTCTGCTTCTCCTCCCTTCCCTTACACGAGGTAGCTAGTCATTTACATTTTCTTTGTGGCATTTACACACCATGTTGAGTCTATGACTGGAGATGCTTGTCACAAGGACACACACACACAGAGAGACACAAAGACACACACACACATATAAGGAAACACACCTCTCACTGCTGTGCTAATGAGGGTGTTATTATTTAGGCAGGACACACACACACACACACTCCTTCAGTGAGGGACATCTGCAACTGACAAAGGCAGCAAGGCCGTGACACCAGACTTAATGGCTAAACATGAACAGACAGAAGGCTTCTCTCTCACATTCATTAGTACTGCATAGAATGAGTCACATCTCTTTTTATTGTCGTATTCTGCATGATATTGTATTTCCATCAGGTTGTCAATCACCTCCTCAGCACTCAAACAAACCCACTTACCTACACCTATACACACACACACACACACACACATGCACACAAACATGCACACACACACACACACACACACACACACACACACACACACAAACACACACACACGCGCACACACGCACACACAAACACACACACACGTTGTTGTGGTTGGCGTGTTGGGGGTTAACCTTAACAGGCCCAGACAGACAGACAGATGTCTCACTCTGCTGGCTTCAGAAGGAAAGTTAAAACAAATAGGGCATGTAATTTGATTTAGATTTAATGCTTCCAAGTCAGGGGTCAGGGGTCAGGGCTAGACTGCTGGGTAGTGGGAGAGCAGCTGACAGGCGTGTAACTAACCATGACGGATGAGAATTCAATGGACTGCCTACCTAGACTGACAGATAGTGTGTGTGTGTGTGTATGTGTGTGTGTGTGTATGTGTGTGTGTGTGTGTGTGTGTGTGTGTGTGTGTGTGGGTGTGTGTGTGTGTGTGTGTGTGTGTGTGTGTGTGTGTGTGTGTGTGTGTGTGTGTGTGTGTGTGTGTGTGTGTGTGTGTGTGTGTGTGTGTGTGTGTGTGTGTGTGTGTGTGTGTGTGTGTGCGTGTGTGCAGTTGAAGTCGGAAGTTTACATACACCTTAGCCAAATAGATTTAAACTCAGTTCTTCACAATTCCTGACATTTAATTCTAATAAAATATTCCTGTCTTAGGTCAGTTAGGATCACCACCTTTTTTTAAGAATGTGAAATGTCAGAATAATAGCAGAGAGAATGATTTATTTCAGCTTTTATTTATTTCATCACATTCCCAGTGGGTCAGAAGTTTACATACACTCAATTAGTATTTGGTAGCATTGCCTTTAAATTGCTAAACTTTGGTCAAATGTTTCGGGTAGCCTTCCACAAGCTTCCCACAATAAGTTGGGTGAATTTTGGCCCATTCCTCCTGACAGAGCTGGTGTAAGAGAGTCAGGTTTGTAGGCCTCCTTGCTCGCACATGCTTTTTCAGTTCTGCCCAGAAATGTTCTATAGGATTGAGGTCAGGGCTTTGTGATGGCCACTCCAATACCTTGACTTTGTTGTCCTTCAGCCATTTTGCCACAACTTTGGAAGTATGCTTGGGGTCATTGTCCATTTGGAAGACTCATTTGCAACAAAGCTTTAACTTCCTGACTGATGTCTTGAGATGTTGCTTCAATATATCCACATCATTTTCCTACCTCATGATGCCATCTATTTTGTGAAGTGCACCAGTCCCTCCTGCAGCAAAGCACCCCACAACATGATGCTGCCACCCCCATGCTTCATGTTTGGGATGGTGTTCTTCGGCTTGCAAGCGTTCCCCTTTTTCCTCCAAACATAACGATGGTCATTATGGCCAAACAGCTCTATTTTTGTTTCATCAGACCAGAGGACATTTCTCCAAAAAGTACAATCTTTTTCCCCATGTGCAGTTGCAAACCGTAGTTTGGCTTTTTTATGGCGGTTTTGGAGCAGTGGCTTTTTCCTTGCTGAGCGGCCTTTCAGGTTATGTCAATATAGGACTTGTTTTACTGTGGAGATAGATACTTTTGTACCTGTTTCCTCCAGCATCTTCACAAGGTCATTTGCTGTTGTTCTCGGATTGATTTGCACTTTTCGCACCAAAGTACGTTCATCTCTAGGAGACAGAACGTGTCTCCTTCCTGAGCGGTATGACGGCTGTGTGGTCCCATGGTGTTTATACTTGCGTACTATTGCTTGTACAGATGAACGTGGTACCTTCAGGTGTTTGGAAAATGCTCCCAAGGATGAACGAGACTTGTGGAGGTTTACAAATTTTTTCTGAGGTCTTGGCTGATTTCTTTTGATTTTCCCATGATGTCAAGCAAAGAGGCACTGAGTTTGAAGGTAGGCCTTGAAATAGATCCACAGGTACACCTTCAATTGACTCAAATTATGTCAATTAGCCTATCAGAAGCTTCTAAAGCCATGACATAATTTTCTGGAATTTTCCAAGCTGCCAAAACTATAGTTTGTTATTAACAAGAAATTTGTGGAGTAGTTGAAAAACAAGTTTTAATGACTCCAACCTAAGTGTATGTAAACTTCCGACTTCAACTGTATCTACTGAATTCCCACCAATAAGTCCAAAAAACTACTAGGCTACATGTACACTATTGATTCACTAACATCATTTCTCTTTCTCTGCAGCTTTCTTAAATGAAGCAGTCTGGTAAGTACCTACTCTGAGACAAGGGCAAAAGACAAAGGAGAGTTTTGAGGACTCCACGGAGAAATGGGTTGGGGGTACTGACGGGGATGGGGGGCAGAGATGAGCTATTCCAAGAGAGAGAGAGCAGAGGAGAGGAGAGAAGACAGGAGAGGTGAGGGGTTTTGCCTATTGTGCTTCCACCTCTGCGCACCCAGGGAGAAATTAACAGGGGGAATTAGCGGAGCAATTACAAGTTTTAATTGGATCAGTTCTTCTGGTGTTGTCACAGCTGCATCCAGAATAACACATTGAAACCTCTCCTTGGACAGTATGTGTCTACTTCTCCACACCCGACTGTGTTATTAATTTCTCTCATTTGCGTCCACCCTCTTTTACCCCTTTGACACCTGAGCCACGGAGTGTGAGTTGCTGTCAGCTACTGCACAGAGTACACTCTCTCTCTCTGTCTCTCTCTCTCTCTCTCTCTCTCTTTCTCTCTTTCTCTCACACACACACTGACATACTCACATGCTCACAGTGTGTGTATATCTCTCTCTGTTTCGCTCTCTATAAATTGGGTTTCTTTCTTGGCATGGGAAACATATCTTTACCTTTCCTAAGCAAGTGAAATAAACTAAAATGAGACCATTAGAATTTAACAGTAAATATTGCACGCAAAAAGGTTACAAAAAGATGAAGACATTTCAAGTGTTATATTATCTATTATCGTTGTTTTAGCAATGTGCAAATAGTTGTAGTATGAATACCAGGGGTAGATAAACAGACAGATAAATATTGGTGGTATTTACAATGTTGTTTGTATCTCTCTATATACTCTGAACAAATATAAACACAACATATAAAGTCTTTGTCCCATGTTTCATAGGCTGAAATAAAAGATCCCAGATATTTTCCATACACACAAAAAGCTTATTTATCTCAAAATGTGTGCAGAATCGCAGACCACATCTAACCACGCCAGCCAAAGACCGCCACATCCGGCTTCTTCACCTGCAGGATCGTCTGAGACCAGCCACCCTTACAGCTGATGAAACTGTGGGTTTGCATAACTGAAGAATTTCTGCACAAACTGTCAGAAACCGTCTCAGGGAAGCTCAGAAACCATCTCAGGGAAGCTCAGAAACCATTTCAGGGAAGCTCAGAAACCATCTCAGGGAAGCTCAGAAACCATTTCAGGGAAGCTCAGAAACCATCTCAGGGAAGCTCAGAAACCATCTCAGGGAAGCTCAGAAACCATCTCAGGGAAGCTCAGAAGTGTGTTCTTCAAAGATGAATCCTGGTTTCAACTGTACCGGGCAGATGGAAAAAAGTGTGTATGGCGTTGTGTGGGCAAGCGGTTTGCTGATGTCAACGTTGTGAACAGAGTGCCCCATGGTGGCAGTGGGGCTATGGTATGGGCAGGCATAAGCTATGTACACCGAACACAATTGCATTTTATAAGTGTGACTCGTTTCAGGAAACTAGGCGTATGTCGCAGGTCACTACTTCAAAGGAGAGTCATTTTTAAAAATCTAAATATGTTTTTTGGCAGAAATGCCTTCTGGAACATGTGAACTTTCATGTGCCTTAATAACAGACTTGTATGCCATCTGTAAATACAAATACAATTGTTAAATTATGAGCCTAGTTGGTTAGCCACAGAAAAAGGCCAGAAAAAGAGGTAACCAGAAAAAGAGGTTACAAGTTAATCAACTTTCAAAGCAGAATTACTTTTCCATTGTTTTTCAAACGCAGTGTATGATATACCATTTGTAGCTCTGTGTCTCTGCTTTTATCCAATGTAAAAAACACTATTTAAAATGTTGCTACATAAGACCAAATATAGGCGGTCGGTCACAAATGGCAATTTGAATGCACAGAGATTCTGTTATGAGATCCTGCCTGTTCACCCCGCTATCATCCAGAAGGTGAGGTAAGTACAGGTGCATCAAAGCTGCGACCGAGAGACTGAAAAACAGCTTCTATCTCAAGGCCATCAGCCTTTTAAACAGCCATCACTATCATAGAGAGGCTGCTGCCAACATACAGACTCAAATCTCTGACCACTTAAATAAACAGACTTAGTAAAGGTATCACTAGTCACTTTAAATAACGCCACTTTAATAATGTTTACATCAAGGTATCACTAGTCACTTTAACCTGTCTGGCCCAGGCGTTCCGCTAGCGGAACTCCTCCCACATTCCACTGAAAAGGCAGAGCGCGAAATTCAAAAAATATTTTTTAGAAATATTTAACTTTCACACATTAACAAGTCCAATACAGCAAATGAAAGATACACATCTTGTGAATCCAGTCAACATGTCCGATTTTTTAAATGTTTTACAGCGAAAACAACACATATATTTATGTTAGCTCACCACCAAATACAAAGAAGGACAGACATTTTTCACAGCACAGGTAGCATGCACAAAGCCAACCTAACTAACCAAGAACCAACCAAACTAACCAAGAAACAACTTCATCAGATGACAGTCTTATAACATGTTACACAATAAATCTATGTTTTGTTCGAAAAATGTGCATATTTGAGGTATAAATCAGTTTTACATTGCAGCTACCATCACAGCTACCATCAAAAATAGCACCGAAGCAGCCAGAGTAATTATAGAGACCAATGTGGAATACCTAAATACTCATCATAAAACATTTCTGAAAAATGCATCGTGTACAGCAAATGAAAGACAAGCATCTTGTGAATCCAGCCAATATTTCAGATTTTTTAAGTGTTTTACAGCGAAAACACAATATAGCATTATATTAGCTTACTACAATAGCCTACCACACTTCCGCATTCATTCATCAAGGCACGTTAGCGATAGCAATAGGCACGTTAGCGTTAGCGAATAAACCAGCAAAAGATATTAATTTTCACTAACCTTCATAAACCTTCCTCAGATGACAGTCCTATAACATCAGGTTATACATACACTTATGTTTTGTTCGAAAATGTGCATATTTAGAGCTGAAATCAGTGGTTATCCATTATGCTAACGTAGCTTCTTTTTCCCAGAATGTGCGGATATTTCTATTAGACTCTCACCTATTCTGACCAAATAGCTATTCATAAACATTACAAAAAAATACATGTTGTATAGGAAATGATAGATACACTAGTTCTTAATGCAATCGCAGTGTTAGAATTCTAAAAATATCTTCATTACGACATAAGGCTTATGTTATAGCGAGAGAGTGGCCAAAACCTGGGCGCAAAACTACTAGTATACAGTTCGACAGATATATGAAATAGCATCACAAAATGGGTCCTACTTTTGGTGATCTTCCATCAGAATGTTGGACAAGGGGTCCTTTGTCCAGAACAGTCGTTGTTTGGATTTAGAACATCGTTTTTCCCTCTTGAATTAGCAAGCACACTGGCCAAGTGGCGCGAAGCTCTCCTTTCTGAACAAAGGCACACAACGCAACACGCCTAACGTCCCGAATAAATTTCAAAAATCTAATAAAACCATATTGAAAAAACATACTTTACGATGATATTGTGACATGTATCAAATAAAATCAAAGCCGGAGATAGTAGTCGCCTATAACGACGGCTTTTCAGAAGGCAATTCCAGGTCCACCTTCGCGCTTTCCAGAAAACAGGAAATGGATGACTCGTTGTGCCAAGAGGATATATTCCACCTCAGACCAAGATAAACACTTCATTTCTTCTCTCACTTCATCTTGACATCTAGGGGAAGGTGTATGACGTGCATGTATACTCATACGTATCATGCCCATTTATAGGCAGGCCCTTGAACAGAGCATCATTTTCAGACTTTCCACTTCCTGGTCAGAAAGTGTGCTGCCAAATGAGTTTTACTCACAGACAAAATTCAAACGGTTTTAGAAACTAGAGAGTGTTTTCTATCCAATAGTAATAATAATATGCATATTGTACGAGCAAGAATAGAGTACGAGGCCGTTTAAATTGGGCATGATTTTCCCCCAAAGTGTAAATAGCGCCCTCTATCCTCAACAGGTTTTAAATAACGCCACTTTAATAATGTTTACATATCCTACATTACTCATCTCATATATACTGTATTCTATACCATCTACTGCCTCTTGCCTATGCCGCACGGCCATCGCTCATCCATATATTTACATGTACATATTCTTATTCATCCCTACATTTGTGTGTATAAGGTAGTTGTTGTGAATTTGTTAGATTACTTGCATTGTCGGAACTAGAAGCACAAGCATTTCGCTACACTCACATTAACAGCTGCTAACCATGTGTATGTGACCAATAACAGCTGCTAACCATGTGTATGTGACCAATAACATTTGACTTGATATGCGAAGGATATGTATCGCTCTGCTTGAGGCAAATGGTGGTCATACAAGATACTAAACTGTAACTGAGCAAATTTTGTTGCATTTATTTAACTAGGCAAGTCAGTTAAGAAGGAATTCTTGTTTACAATGACGGCCTAGGAACTGCCTTGTTCAGGGGTAGAACAACAGATTTTTACCTTGTCAGCTCAGGGATTCAATCTAGCAACGTTTCAGTTACTGGCCCAACGCTCTAACCACTAGGCTATCTGCCTCTAACCACTAGGCTATCTGCCTCTAACCACTAGGCTACCTGCCTCTAACCACTAGGCTACCTGCCTCTAACCACTAGGCTACCTGCCTCTAACCACTAGGCTACCTGCCTCTAACCACTAGGCTATCTGCCTCTAACCACTAGGCTATCTGCCACCCCAGTCATATTCTTGTTCAGTGTATATCAATTCAATTCAATTAATATATCTCTGTCTCTCTCTGGCAGTTTTTACACAGGCAGCCCAATTCTGATCTTTTGACCAATCACATCAGAACTTTTTCAGAGCTAATGTGATTGGTAAAAACAACAACATCAGAATTAGGCTGCCTGTCTAAAGCAGCCTCTGTTTCTGTATCTGTACCAGCCCTTCTGTGCATTTTGTTGTCTAACTTTGGTTTGCAGTAATCTTTAAGATATTGTGTGCAATATTTTATACTTTTCCATCAATATTCTATGGGTTGCTGTATTTCTCTCTCTTGTGTTTCCTACTTTATTTATTGTAGACTCCTCCCCCTTGACTGGTCTCCTTGGAGACGGGAGTTGGCCCAGGTCTTCCACACCTGGGTCTGATTGACTAACGAGTTACCCGAGCCCATTTTAATGGAGCTCCCAGCTCACTGCTGGACTGCTGCTGGAGGAGGAAGGCCACATCGAACTGCAGTGGACGCAACCGTCACACCCAGCTGCCGATGACTAGTGATGGGAAACCGAGGCTTTCTGAAGGCTTCGGAGCTTTCACCAAATTGTGCTGAAAAGTGGTTCATTAGTCAGAGCTTCATTATAGGGTCAAAATGCACATTAGGGACATCTGCTGGTCTGCAATGAATAGCAGCATCTGATTATCAATGTTTTTTTTCTCCACTATTTTCATAAACTCTGTGGCTCAGCGGTAAGTCATTAACTTCAGTAGCCTACAATCAGTTGGAATACTAGGTCCTCATGTCACGTTCTGACCCTAGTTTTGTTATTTGTTTTATTGTGGTCAGGGCGGGAGTTGGGTGGGTTGTCTATGTTAGTTTTTCTATGATTTTCTATTTCTGTGTTTGGCCTGATATGGTTCTCAATCAGAGACAGGTGTTAGTCGTTGTCTCTGATTGGGAGCAATATTTAGGTAGCCTGTTTTCTGTTGGGTTTTGTGGGTGGTTATTTTCAGTCTTCGTGTGTCTGCACCAGACAGAACTGTTTTCGGTTGTTTCTTTGTTATTTTGTTATTCAGTGTTCTGTTTTGATGATTATTAAACATCATGAACACTTACCACGCTGCATCTTGGTCCTCACCTTCTTCCACCGACGACAGCCGTTACAGAACCACCCACCAAAAAAGGACCAAGCAGCGTGGTAACGGGCAGCAGCAGCAGCAGCAGCAGCGAGATCTGGACTATACAACTTGGGAGGAAATAGAAAGGTGGTCGGTTGACCCAGGGAGAGTGCCGGAGCCCGCCTGGGATTCTCTGGAGCAGTGCGAGGAGGGATACCGGCGAATGGAGTTGGCACGGCGATCAAGAAAGTGCGGATGGAAGCCAGAGAGGCAGCCCCAAAAATGTATTGGGGGGGGCACACGGGGAGTGGTGCTAAGCCAGGTAGGAGACCTGAGCCAACTCCCCGTGCTTACCGTGGAGAGCGAGCGTACGGGCAGACACCGTGTTATGCGGAAGAGCGCACTGTGTCTCCAGTACGTGTGCATAGCCCGGTGCGGTACATAGCAGCACCTCGTATCGGCCGAGCTAGATTGGGCATCGAGCCAGGTGCCATGAAACCGGCTCTACGCATCTGGTCTCCAGTGCGTCTCCTCAGGCCGGGGTACATGGCACCAGCCCTACGCATGGTGTCTCCTCTACGTGTACATAGCCCAGTGCGGCTTATTCCACCTCGCCGCACTGGCATGGCTACGGGGAGTATTCAGCCAGGTAGGGTTGGGCAGGCTCGGTGCTCGAGACCTGTAGTGCGCCTCCACGGTCTGGTCTATTCGGTGCCTTCTCCAAGAACCAGCCCTCCTGTGGCAGCCCCACGCACCAGCCCTCCGGTGGCGGCGCCACGTACCAGGCCTCCAGTTCCAGCACCCCGCACTCGCCCTGAGGTGCGTGTTCCCAGCCCGGTACCACCAGATCCGGCACCACGCACCAGGCCTACTGTGCGCCTCCAGGGTCCAGTATGCCCTGTTCCTGCTCCCCGCACTCGCCCAGTGGTGCGTGTCCCCAGCCCGGTACCACCAGTTCCGGCACCACGCACCAGGCCTACTGTGCGCCTCAGCAGGCCTGAGCTGCCCATCTGTCCAGCGCCGCCTGAGCTGCCCATCTGTCCAGCGCCGCCTGAGCTGCCCGTCTGTCCAGCGCCGCCTGAGTTGCCCGTCTGTCCAGCGCCGCCTGAGCTGCCCATCTGTCAGGAGCCGCAAGAGCCGCCCGCCAGTCAGGAGCCGCCAGAGCCGCCCGCCAGTCAGGAGCTGCCAGAGCCGCCTGCCAGTCTGGAGCTGCTCTTCAGTCCTGAGCTACCCCTCAGTCAGTCAGGAGCTGCCAGAGCCGCCCGCCAGTCAGGAGCTGCCAGAGCCGCCTGCCAGTCAGGAGCTGCCAGAGCCGCCTGCCAGTCTGGAGCTGCTCTTCAGTCCTGAGCTACCCCTCAGTCCTGAGCTACCCCTCAGTCCGGAGCTGCCTTTCAGTCCGGAGCTGCCTTTCAGTCCAGAGCTGCCTTTCAGTCCGGAGCTGCCCTTCAGTCCGGAGCTGCCCTTCAGTCCGGAGCTGCCCCTCAGTCCGGAGCTACCCCTCAGTCCTGAGCTGCCCCTCAGTCCGGAGCTGCCCCTCAGTCCGGAGCTGCCCCTCAGTCCTGAGCTGTCCCTCAGTCCTGAGCTACCCCTCAGTCCGGAGCTGCCCTTCAGTCCGGAGCTGCCTCTCAGTCCGGAGCTGCCTCTCAGTCCGGAGCTGACCCTCAGTCCGGAGCTGACCCTCAGTCCGGAGCTGACCCTCAGTCCGGAACTGCCCCTCAGTCCAGAGGTGCCCTTCAGTCCAGAGGCGTCCCTCAGTCCTGTGAACCCTAATAAATGGGGCGAGGGTCGCCGTTCCTAGGAGGCCACAGAAGCGGACTTTAAAAAAAATATATATATATTTCACCTTTATTTAACCAGGTAGGCTAGTTGAGAACAAGTTCTCATTTGCAACTGCAACCTGGCCAAGATAAAGCATAGCAGTGTGAACAGACAACAACACAGAGTTACACATGGAGTAAACAATAAACAAGTCAATAACATAGTAGGGGAAAAAAAGAAAAAAAAAGAGAATCTATATACAATGTGTGCAAAAGGCATGAGGAGGTAGGCAATAAATAGGCCATAGGAGCGAATAATTACAATTTAGCAGATTAACACTGGGGTGATAAATCATCAGATAATCATGTGCAAATAGACATACTGGTGTGCAAAAGAGCAGAAAAGTAAATAAATGAAAACAGTATGGGGATGAGGTAGGTAAATTGGGTGGGCTATATACCGATGGACTATGTACAGCTGCAGCGATCGGTTAGCTGCTCAGATAGCAGATGTTTAAAGTTGTTGAGGGAGATAAAAGTCTCCAACTTTAGAGATTTTTGCAATTCATTCCAGTCGCAGGCAGCAGAGAACTGGAAGGAAAGGCGGCCAAATGAGGTTTTGGCTTTAGGGATGATCAGTGAGATACACCTGCTGGAGCGTGTACTACGGGTGGGTGTTGCCATCGTGACCAGTGAACTGAGATAAGGCGGCGCTTTACCTAGCATAGCCTTGTAGATGACCTGGAGCCAGTGGGTCTGACGACGAACATGCAGCGAGGGCCAGCCGACTAGAGCATACAGGTCGCAGTGGTGGGTGGTATAAGGTGCTTTAGTAACAAAACGGATGGCACTGTGATAAACTGCATCCAGTTTGCTGAGTAGAGTATTGGAAGCTATTTTGTAGATGACATCGCCGAAGTCGAGGATCGGTAGGATAGTCAGTTTTACTAGGGTAAGTTTGACGGCGTGAGTGAAGGAGGCTTTGTTGCGAAATAGAAAGCCGACTCTCGATTTGATTTTGGATTGGAGATGTTTGATATGAGTCTGGAAGGAGAGTTTGCAGTCTAGCCAGACACCTAGGTACTTATAGATGTCCACATATTCTAGGTCGGGTGCAGGCAGCGACCGGTTGAAAAGCATGCATTTGGTTTTACTAGCGTTTAAGAGCAGTTGGAGGCCATGGAAGGAGTGTTGTATGGCATTGAAGCTCGTTTGGAGGTTAGATAGCACAGTGTCCAAGGAAGGGCCAGAAGTATACAGAATGGTGTCGTCTGCGTAGAGGTGGATCAGGGAATCGCCCGCAGCAAGAGCAACATCATTGACTAAGACTATGGTGGAGTGGGGTCCACGTCCAGCGCCAGAGCCGCCACCGCGGACAGATGCCCACCCAGACCCTCCCCTATAGGTTCAGATGCCCACCCAGACCCCCCCCCCCCCCCCCCCCCGTTCTGACCCTAGTTGTTTTGTTATTTCTTTGTTTTAATGTGGTCAGGGCGTGAGTTGGGTGGGTTGTCAAAAACCATCAAGTGCTATGATGAAACTGGCTCTCATGAGGACCGCCACAGGAAACGAAGACCCAGACTTACTTCTGCTGCAGAGGATAAGTTCATTAGAGTTACCAGCCTCAGAAATTGCATCCCAAATTATAACGACACAGGATGAGACCCAGATGCAGATACAGGAGGCAGATGGTTTGACTCTCTGAACTGTATTAATATACAAGAGGCAGGTCGAGGACAGGCAGAAGTTTGTAAGCCGGGTCAGAGTCAGATAGGTACAAGACGGCAGGCAGGCTCGAGGTCAGGGCAGGCAGCAATGGTCAGAACCAAGAGGACTAGACAAACAGGAGTACGGAAAAGCATGCTGGTACAGTAGACTTGACGAACTGGCAACAGACAAACAGAAAACACCGGTATAAATACACAGGGGATAAATGGGAGACACCTGGTGGGGGGAGGAGACAAGAACAAGACAGGTGAAACAGATCAGGGTGTGACATAAATAAATGCTTCACCGAATTCAAGTAACAGATACATCTCAACATCAACTGTTCAGAGGAGGCTGTGTGAATCAGGCCTTCATGGTCGAATTTCTGCAAAGAAACCACTACTAAAGGACACCAATAAGAAGAAGTGACTTGTTTGGGCCAAGAAACACGAGCAATGGATATTAGACTGGTGGAAATCTGTCCTTGGTCTGATGATTCCAAATTTGACAATTTTGGTTCCAACCAACGTGTCTTTGTGAAACACCGAGTAGGTGAACGGATGATCTCCGCATGTGTGGCTCCCACCGTGAAGCATGAAGGAGGAGGTGTGATGATGTGGGGGTGCTTTGCTGGTGACACAGTGATTTATTTAGAATTCAAGGCACACTTAACCAGCATGGCTACCATAGCATTCTGCAGCGATACGCCATCCCATCTGGTTTGCACTTAGTGGGACTACCATTTGTTTTTCAACAGGACAATGACCCAACACACCTCTAGGCTGTGTAAAGGCTATTTGACCAAGAAGGAGAGTGATGGAGTGCTGCATCAGATGACATGGCCTCCACAATCCACCAGCCTCAACCCAATTGACATGGTTTGGGGTGAGTTGGACCGCAGAGTGAAGGAAAAGCAGCCAACAAGTGCTCAGTATATTTGGGAACTCATTCAAGACTTTTGGAAAGCATTCCAGGTGAAGCTGGTTGAGAGAATGCCAAGAGTGTGCAAAGCTGTCATCAAGGCAAAGGGTGGCTACTTTGAAAAATCTCAAATATAAAATATGTTTTGGTTACTGCATTATTCCATATGTGTTATTTCATAGTTAAGATGTCTTCACTATCATTCTACAATGTAGAAAATAGTTTTAAAAAATTAATAAACCCTTGAATGAGTAGATGTGTCCAAACTTTTGACTGTTACTGTATATGGAAGCAGTTTTTGTGCCCCCAAAAAATGGGTTAAATATGGGTAAACATTAAACCCATAACTACCTGATTTCTCAGATATAGGACCTGTTTATACATTTTTTCAGTTTTTCCATGTATGAATCTGTTATTCAATGCATTTCTATGGGCTAATAGCAGTAAGTCCAAATTCAATGTTTAATGAAATTCATTTTTTGTCTCAATTCGTTTAACCAATGGCTCCATTGTGGTTCTCCCATCTTCTCACCCCTCCCCCTCTCCCTGGTAACTGTTGCTTTATTCAGGTCAAGGGGCTTTATTGGCATGGGAAACATATGTTAACATTGTGAAATAAACAATAAACATTACACTCACAGAAGTTCCAAAAGAATAAAGACAATACAAATGTCATATTACAGTGTTGTAACGATGTACAAATGGTTAAAGTACAAAAGGGAAAATAAATAAGCATAAATATGGGTTGTATTTACAATGCTGTTTGTTCTTCACTGGTCAACCTTTTCTTGTGGCAACAGGTCACAAATCTTGCTGCTGTGACGGGACACTGTGGTATTTCACCCAGTAGATATGGGAGTTTATCAAAATTGGGTTTGTTTTCAAATTCTTTGTGGATCTGTGGAATCTGAGGGAAATATGTGTCTCTAATATGGTCATACATTGGGCAGGAGGTTAGGAAGTGCAGCTCCGTTTCCACATCATTTTGTAGGAAGTGTGCACATAACCTGTCTTCTCTTGAGAGCCAGGTCAGCCTAAGGCAGCCTTTCTCAATAGCAAGGCTATGCTCACTGAGTCTGTACATAGTCAAAGCTTCCTTAAATTTGGGTCAGTCACAGTGGTCAGATATTCTGCCACTGTGTACTCTCTGTTTATGTCAGGGTTTACCAGAATTGGACCCAGAAGCAGACCAGGACAAGGTGAGTAAAAAGATGGTGAGTATTTATTAATCAATGAGAACGTGGAGGTAGATAGTTCCGGGTGGAGGAGCGGACAGCGGAGGTGGGTTGATGGGAGTGGATAGGCAGATCCAATGGATAACAACACACTGGCGACGAGCAGACAGGGATGGGGTATGGGTTCCGGGTGAATGGCTGTAAACAAAACAAACGGCGGTAAGTTAAAGTCAAGCAAGACGTACAAAACAATAAAACAAAACAAAACAAACTCTATAAACTGGAGGCTGGTTCGTGGGCACAACATACTGTTCTTGGCTAACGATCCGGCAGGGAATGGATGTCAGGTCAGAGCTTTTGAAGGGGAGAGGTGATGATCAGGACAGGTGTGCAGATTACTGATGGGATACAGGTGCGGGTGAACATCGATCTCCCAACAAGCTAATTCGCCCGGCAACCAGACAGGGTGCGTTCCGGGACACCGGAAACACACTCCAGGACAGAAACACAGGCAAACACAGACTCAGGAAGCGGGATTCGTGACAGTTTAGGGCCAAATAGCAACCTAGTTTACTCAATTCTTTCCAATGTGTCAAGTAATTATCTTTTTGTTTTCTCATGATTTGGTTGGGTCTAATTGTGTTGCTGTCCTGGGGCTCTGTGGGGTGTGTTTGTGAACAGAGCCCCAGGACCAGCTTGCTTAGGGGGCTCTTCTCCAGGTTAATTTCTCTGTAGGTGATGGCTTTGTTATGGAAGGTTTGGAAAGTTCTTCCTTTTAGGTGGTTGTAGAATTTAAACATCTCTTTTATGGATTTTGATAATTAGCGGGTATCGGCCTAATTCTGCTCTCCATGCATTATTTGGTGTTCTACGTTGTACACAGAGATTATTTTTTGCAGAATTCTGCATGCAGAGTCTTATTTTGGTGTTTGTCCCATTTTGTGAATTCTTGATTGGTGAGCGGACCCCAGACCTCACAACCATAAAGGGCAATGGAATCTGATTCAAGTATTTTTAGCCAGATCCTAATTGGTATGTTGAATTTTATGTTCCTTTTGATGGCATAGAATGCCAGATCGTTCAGCTTTGTGGAAGTTACCTGTGGCGCTGATGTTTAGGCCAAGGTATGTATAGTTTTTGTGTGCTCTAGGGCAACGGTGTCTAGATGGAATTTGTATTTGTGGTGCTGTCGACTGGACCTTTTTTGGAACACCATTATTTTGGTCTTACTGAGATTTACTGTCAGGGCCCAGGTCTGGCAGAATCTGTGCAGAGTATCTAGGTGCTGCTGTAGGCCCTCCTTGGTTGGTTACAGAAGCACCAGATCATCAACAAACAATAGACATTTCACTTCAGATTCTAGTAGGGTGATGCCGGGTGCTTCAGAGTTTTCTAGTGCCCACGCCAATTCGTTGATATATCTGTTGAAGAGGGTGGGGCTTAAGCTGCATCCATGTCTCACCCCACGGCCCTGTGGGAAGAAATTTGTGTGTTTTTTGCCTATTTTAACCACACACTTGTTGTTTGTGTGGATTTTATAATGTTGTATGTTTTACCCCCAACACCACTTTCCATCAATTTGTATAGCAGACCCTCATGCCAAATTGAGTTGAAGGCTTTTTTTAAATCAACAAAGCATGAGAAGACTTTGCCTTTGTTTTGTTTTGTTTGTTTACCAATTAGGGTGTGCAGGGTGAATACGTGGTCTGTTTTACGGTAATTTTGTAAAACGCCAATTTGACATTTACTCAGTACATTGTTTTCACTGAGGAAATGTACGAGTCTGCTGTTAATGATGATACAGAGGATTTCCCCTAGGTTGCTGTTGACGCATATCCCACGGTAATTATTGGGGTCAAATTTGTCTCCACTTTTGTGGATTGGGGTGATCAGTCCTTGGTTCCAAATATTGGGGGAGATGCCAGAGCTAAGGATGATGTTAAAGAGTTTTAGTATAGCCAATTGGAATTTGGTGTCTGTATATTTAATAATTTAATTGAGGATACCATCAACACCACATGCCTTTTTGGGTTGGAGGGTTTTTATTTTGTCCTGTAGCTCATTCAAGGTAATTGGAGAATCCAGTGGGTTCTGGTAGTCTAATAGTTGATTCTAAGATTTGTATTTGATCATGTATATGTTTTTGCTGTTTGTTCTTTGTTCTTTGTTCTTTGTTATAGAGCCAAAAAGATTGGAGAAGTGGTTTACCCATACATCTCCATTTTGAATAGATAATTATTCGTGTTGTTGTTTGTTTAGTGTTTTCCAATTTTCCCAGAAGTGGTTATACTCTATGGATTCTTCAATTACATTGAGCTGATTTCTGACGTGCTGTTCCTTCTTTTTACGTAGTGTATTTCTGTATTGTTTAGTGATTCACCATAGTGAAGGCATAGACTCAGGTTTTCCGGGTCTCTATGTTTTTGGTTGGACAGGTTTCTCAATTTCTTTCTTAGATTGTTGCATTCTTCATCAAACCATTTGTCATTGTTGTTCATTTTCTTCAGTTTTCTATTTGAGATTTTTAGATTTGATAGGGAAGCTGAGAGGTCAAATATACTGTTAAGAGTTTCTACTGCCAAGTTTACACCTTCACTACTACAGTGAACGTTTTACCCAGGAAGTTATCTAAAAGGGATTTAATTTGTTGTTGCCTAATTGTTTTTTGGTAGGTTTCCAAACTGCATTCCTTCCATCTATAGCATGTCTTAATGTTACTCAGTTCCTTTGGCTTTGATGCCTCATGATTGAGTATTGCTCTGTTTAAGTAGACTGTGATTTTGCTGTGGTCTGATAGGGGTGTCAGTGGGCTGACTGTGAACGCTCTGAGAGACTCTGGGTTGAGGTCAGTGATAAAGTAGTCTACAGTACTACCGCCAAGATATGAGCTATAGGTGTACCTACCATAGGAGTCCCCTCGAAGCCTACCATTGACTATGTACATACCCAGCGTGCAACAGAGCTGCAGGAGTTGTGACCCGTTTTTGTTGGTTATTTTGTCATAGTTGTGCCTAGGGGGGCATATGGGGGAGGGAATGCTGTCACCTGCAGGCAGGTGTTTGTCCCCTGTGTGCTGAGGGTGTCAGGTTCTTGTCCGGTTCTGGCATTTAGGTCGTCAGAGGTTCGAGACAGAGAGAGCCCCCCCTCCCCCCCCAATGTTGCTCAGCATTATCGACAGACTGATCAATGGATTAGTTATTGATTCAGGAGCGTTTGACATGGAGAGGGAGTTCAGTGCATTTCCAAGCAGGGAGGGGAGGGGAGGCCAGGAGCATCTGTTGCCCCTGATAGCTTTGACTTATTTTGACATCCTGACAGGGAGAGATGGGTGTCTCGTTTGACGCTTCAGATATCTCCTACAATATATTACCTGACCTAGGAGCTGACGTTCCACAATGTGTGTGTGTGTGTGAGTGTTCCCCAGATAATGTCTGTCCTCTGATGGGGATCGGAGTGGATCAATAAGCATTCAGCTAATCCTGTTAGTGACAGCAGTGGATTTAATCAAATGGTTACACACAGAGACAGGGGAGATGGTTACACACAGAGACAGGGGAGATGGTTACACACAGAGACAGGGGAGATGGTTACACACAGAGACAGGGGAGATGGTTGTACAGAGAGAGAGACAGGGGAGATGGTTACACACAGAGACAGGGGAGATGGTTACACACAGAGACAGGGGAGATGGTTACACACAGAGACAGGGGAGATGGTTACACACAGAGACAGGGGAGATGGTTGTACAGAGAGAGAGACAGGGGAGATGGTTACACACAGAGAGAGACAGGGGAGATGGTTACACACAGAGAGAGACAGGGGATATGGTTACACACAGAGAGAGACAGGGGAGATGGTTACACACAGAGAGAGACAGGGGAGATGGTTACACACAGAGAGAGACAGGGGAGATGGTTACACACAGAGAGAGACAGGGGAGATGGTTACACACAGAGAGAGACAGGGGATATGGTTACACACAGAGAGAGACAGGGGAGATGGTTACACACAGAGAGAGACAGGGGAGATGGTTACACACAGAGAGAGACAGGGGAGATGGTTACACACAGAGACAGGGGAGATGGTTACACACAGAGAGAGACAGGGGAGATGGTTACACACAGAGAGAGACAGGGGAGATGGTTACACACAGAGACAGGGGAGATGGTTACACACAGAGACAGGGGAGATGGTTGTACAGAGAGAGAGACAGGGGAGATGGTTACACACAGAGAGAGACAGGGGAGATGGTTACACACAGAAAGAGACAGGGGAGATGGTTACACACAGAGAGAGACAGGGGACATGGTTATACAGAGAGAGACAGGGGAGATGGTTACACACAGAGAGAGACAGGGGAGATAGTTACACACAGAGAGAGACAGGGGAGATGGTTACACACAGAGAGAGACAGGGGAGATGGTTACACACAGAGAGAGACAGGGGAGATGGTTACACACAGAGAGAGACAGGGGATATGGTTACACACAGAGAGAGACAGGGGAGATGGTTACACACAGAGAGAGACAGGGGAGATGGTTACACACAGAGAGAGACAGGGGAGATGGTTACACACAGAGAGAGACAGGGGAGATGGTTACACACAGAGAGAGACAGGGGAGATGGTTATACACAGAAAGAGACAGGGGAGATGGTTACACACAGAGAGAGACAGGGGAGATGGTTACACACAGAGAGAGACAGGGGAGATGGTTACACAGAGAGAGACAGGGGAGATGGTTACACACAGAGAGAGACAGGGGAGATGGTTATACAGAGAGAGAGACAGGGGAGATGGTTACACACAGAAAGAGACAGGGGAGATGGTTACACACAGAGAGAGACAGGGGAGATGGTTACACACAGAGAGAGACAGGGGAGATGGTTACACAGAGAGAGACAGGGGAGATGGTTACACACAGAGAGAGACAGGGGAGATGGTTGCTGTAAGAGAAGAAGAAAACAGAGAAAGATGTATTAGAAAGTGATGATTTAATTAACACCAGTCAGTCAAACACTTATAATGTGTCTCCACATCATTCTTCTAGTCAGTCAGACACTTATGTGTCTCCACATCATTATTCTAGTCAGTCAAACACTTATAATGTGTCTCCACATCATTCTTCTAGTCAGTCAAACACTTAGAATGTGTCTCCACATCATTCTTCTAGTCAGTCAGACACTTAGAATGATGGACTGTGCTTGCGTGTGTGTGTTCATCCATGTGTGATCCATTACTTGGGGTCCTGACCAACGGGTGGGTGTCTGAGATACTGCCTTTTGTGAATAAACTTCTGTGAACCATCTCCTACACCCCTCCACCACCACCACATGCCCCAACCTTCTCCAACCATCACAGGCACTCTCCCTCCTCTCCCTCCTCTCCCTCCATCTGTTTTCCAGACAAACAGGGATCCCCAGTAGGAACATTTTAATTAAACAGCCCTCAGTCTTCTCTATACCACGAGGTTTACACAACTCCCGCCTGAACCCTCTGATGTTCAGAAACAATGTATGTTTTCTCTTTCCCCTTCTCTCCCTCTTTCTATCCGAGTCATGTAGAAGCCATGTGGACGTGTTGGCTCCCACAATACATTGTGGTGTCTAGGCCTCGTCCTCTGGATAAAACGACTGCGCTTTTACAGTGGTGAAGTTTGCTCTGTTCAACCTCACACTTTCCCTTAAACTCAGTGGGACCCGGTTCATGCTAAATTGATTAAATTAAATATATTGAGGATAATTAATCACCTATTGTGTGTATATCTTCATTATAAAGGTGCTTAGTAGACATTCTAATTCATACAATTGTCCCACACACTGTGGATGGATCAGCACAATGTGCAAACATTAGCAGGAAATAGAATCTCACGCTTAGCAAGGTGTTAATTCGATTAAAAAGTTATGTGAGAACAGAGAGCATTAAATGTTCTGTAGAAGTCAATCCAAATAAATGTCACATTTTCTGAATTGTACATTTTCAAAGTTTCAGTCAGGTTAAGAACAGCGTCAGCTTTTGGTACAGACTGAAAAATGAACACACACCTGGCTCTCTCTCTCTTCTCAAAACATTTTTAATGCTATGTGCTGTTTTTCCCTTGGCACTGTCAGGATGGACACAATCATGGATGTGTGTGTGTGTGTGTGTGTGTGTGTGTGTGTGTGTGTGTGTGTGTGTGTGTGTGTGTGTGTGTGTGTGTGTGTGTGTGTGTGTGTGTGTGTGTGTGTGTGCGGGTGTCAGTCAGGTTGAAGGAGAATAGACGGCAGGAGGAGGGAGGGGTAGAGCCAGTCTGATAGCCTGATAATCAAGCGTAGAAAATGAGACAATTTATGCAAACTAATGTGTTCCACACAATTACTTGATTAATAATTATTATTCTATTAGCACCGCACCACAGAGACTCTGATCGGGAGAGGGAGCAGGCAGAGATGTACAGAGGGGAGGGAGCGAGAGATGGGGAGAGAGACAGAGAGAGAGATGGGGGGAGAGGGAGAGAGAGAGAGACGGAGAGAGCAACGGAGAAAGAGAGAGAGATGGAGAGAAAAAAGAGAGAGATGGAGAGAGAGAAAGGGAGAGACGGAGAGAGAGAAAGAGAGAGACGGAGAGAGAGAAAGAGAGAGACGGAGAGAGAGAAAGAGAGAGACGGAGAGAGAGAAAGCGAGAGACGGAGAGAGAGAAAGAGAGAGATGGAGAGAGAGAAAGGGAGAGACGGAGAGAGAGAAAGAGAGAGACGGAGAGAGATGGAGAGAGAGAAAGGGAGAGATGGAGAGAGAGAAAGAGAGAGACGGAGAGAGAGAAAGAGAGAGATGGAGAGAGAGAAAGGGAGAGACGGAGAGAGAGAAAGAGAGAGACAGAGAGAGAGAAAGAGAGAGACAGAGAGAGATGGAGAGAGAGAAAGGGAGAGACGGAGAGAGAGAAAGAGAGAGACGGAGAGAGAGAAAGAGAGAGACAGAGAGAGATGGAGAGAGAGAAAGGGAGAGATGGAGAGAGAGAAAGAGAGAGACGGAGAGAGAGAAAGAGAGAGACGGAGAGGGCACAAGCGCATTAGGCTAAGAGATGTGCAGTAGCTGTATATTTCCTGTTGCCTAGCTAAGGCTGCGAGACGGGGTCAGCAAACTGAATTATAGTGTAAGTGGATGGAAACAGCAGAATGATAAAGAGAGAGGAGCATCCAGACAGATTGGGATTTAATACTACCCTCTCCTGGTGCTGCCCGACTGCCAGCCAGCTTTCTCCCCACGATACAGACCTGCAATCACATCATCCCCCACACCACACACCCTCCAGGACAATAACACTAACACATATCATACTACGTACTACACAAAAGCCAAGGCAGTGTATAAGAAGTGCATATCCTGCCTAATGGTGATGTCAGAGAAACAGCCAGTCAGTGTCTGTCACCATGAAGCAGGATTCTCAGGGAACACTGCATTTCTATTCACAAACATACTGTCGGTAGAGAAAATACAGAGCTGGTGTTCGAGTAAGACTTGGTCCCAAACTGAAGTTTGAGGTCATTAACTGATTAGGTATTCAGGTCGTGTGTATCAGTTGGTTTAGGGTTAGGGCCCAATTCACAGAGAGACAGTAGCCACACAGCACTGTATTCCAACTGCTCTGCACATCATTAGCATATCTCCACCTCATGGACCAAGTCTTTAATTTCCTCCTAGATATGATAAGAATCTCCTTGTTTAACCAGATGGGATGACTGGGGGAGGCACAACACACACACACACACACACACACACACACACACACACACACACACACACACACACACACACACACACACACACACACACACACACACACACACACACACACACACACACACACACACACGCACACACACACACACACACACACACACACACACACACACACACACACACACACACATGTACCTGCACAGACACACACACACTTCATGTGAAAACTTTAACAACCAAAATCAATCAAACCCTCATCAGTTATAATGAAACTAATTGAAATCAGCCATCAAAGGCCTACAGTATTAGAGGACAACAGGAAGTGAGCATCCTTCCTGCAGCATACACCCTTCTCTCTTCTCCCAGTGATGGAGTGAGACACCCTCAAAGGATTAATGGAGAAGAATGGAGGGATTATAATTTGATGACCTTTCAATCCGCTGTCTGTCAGGGTGTACTAAAGCCACATATGCTTTAGGAGAGCTAATCTCCTCACTTTCTTTGTGTCTGCAAGGGATGTGTCATTTCTTTATCCCTCTCGATCCAGATTTACTCCAGAAAATAAACTTCCTGATCTGATAAGAAGCATTATCTATCACGGGGAAAGGTCCGGCTGCGTCCAGTTTTCCCATATTTCGGAGCATCGGGTAATTCCAAGGGTGATGGTGACAGTCAGGCCTGTTTCCGATGGAGATCGTGTCTGTCAGGGAAACGGTGACAGCGGAGCGACAGTGACACTAATTACCAAACATTATGGTACTCTCTCTCTCATGTACTCTCTATCCCAATGCATTGTGGTTATACTGATAGTAGTTAGAAATGTCTGGGCTAAATGGAAATTTAAAAAAATACCCTGTTACATCTTCTGGGATGGTATTCACACACATTATTAAGATCAGGGTTTTAAGAAAACAGTTTGTTGTTACAAGGAAAACATCTGATCTTTGTCAAGACGGAAGTTGTTGAGAGAAGTACAACTATATATTTATTTACTATGGTGCTATAAATTACTTTTTTCTCTGCTAAATAAGGCTTTACGTTTTCACTAGATTAAATGGTAATATGTTAAACTCGCTGTCATTAATGATGTGTATTCATTTCAAAAACTTGAATTTGGTATAGCCTAGTTTAGAAAAGCACAATTAAAGCAATTCTGACAAGCATTAGGCTTTAGGTTACGTTAAACATTTAACAGTGCAAATGCATTTAAAAACAGTGCAAATAACAAAATTCATTAAAACGACTTTAATTTTTAGAGCACAAAAAGGCTTCAGAAAGGGAGAAAATATGTTTGTATATTATTTCATTCTGTTTCGTTTTCGGCCAAACAGATATAGCTACAGTTCTTCAGCCATAGAACGACTGCACATTATTTCCCCCTCGTTATTTCCCATCGTGGAAACATTACAGACCGCGAATGAAAGGGAGAGAGATTCTCTTCTTTCAGAGCACCAAGAACCGTATTCATAGTAAGAGGAAAACAGAGGTGCAGTGCTCCCCTCTCTTTCACCCTAAATCATTGTGTTGACAAATCGCAGCGCGCACAAGGGTAGAGGCCCTGCGGTTAGCCTATCCTTGGGCCGAGGAGACAAACCCTGCAATAAAATCATCGAAATGACCGACATGAACCCGTGAGTGCTGCTCCTAATCAGCTAGTGTCAGTGCCACTCCACCGCGACTCAGTCCGGTGCATCCTCCTGCACGTGCCTCCGCGGTTTAGTCTATAAAACTGCTTGAGCGCTAGCTCTCCTGACATCTATTTTTCTTCTGTTTTATTCCCCACTCTCTATCCCCCGTTTTTCTCCTGTCTCTCTCGCTCACCCGACAATACTGTCAAGGCTGACAATACACAACCTACACCCGACTCGTCTTATCGAGATGTTTTTTATTGCATACAAAAAAGAAAAAGAAAATATAGGGCAGAAAATTGTCAAATAAATCCGTTATATCTTGGCAAGTGCTCCAAGAATATCAAACCTCTATACCACCTGAGGAAAACAACATTGGGCCTACAAAAAAGGTTAGCAAAAAAATTATAAAAAAAGGTTTCATATAGCCTACATGAAATAATATTAAATAAATAGACAAAATGAAATAAATAAAACGCTAACTGAAAAATGTCAGTGTTCTAAGAGCGATAATAATCTTAACTTTGTCAGAAGCCACTAATTACCCAGTGGACCACTGTGATAGTGACGGGGAATGAAATTAGAGGAACACAAAAGACGCAACTAGCATCTGAATATAAAAGAGCAACATTCTCAATATAATTTTTAATTTGATTTTGTTGCAGTTTTTTTCTTCTCTCCCTGCAGAAGAGAGGGACATTACACAAAGAATAATACAGGGGAAAAGCACCTATTCACAGGACAGTAACAAAACATGTAATACAAAGAACTGACAAGCGACTACAATCAGCCGCACGTGCATGAGTGAGCCCTCGGTATCATCACATCATGTAGGCTAATTATACAGGGGCAAAAACACTACAGCAAAAACAGGCACACTGTGTAGGAATATAATCCAGTAACGTTATTTTGTGGAATATTTGCCAAAAATAATGCTGTGTATGTCTGATGGAAGTTGATCCAACCTGACGTGAGAAAGCATGACCAATTTGATTCTTTCATCTTTGATAAATCTACAACGTCCACTAAGTTATGAACTATGAATCATTAATTACGTGTATATTTAATATCTTTAAATAATGTGTAAATGTAGGCTATATATTTATATATGATTCACAATGTAAACAGTATTCTTATTGTAAATGATAATATATTTAGTATGTTGAGCTGAAGAGAAACTTTCCTCCATGTACATATTTGTCATCGAGTAATCTACTATACTGATCAATTGTCGGGATAATCTTTTGAGTGTATGTCTCAAAGATAACATTAAATCATCAGAGAAGTTAAAAGCGTAATTATAGATCGAGAGAGCCACTGGGCACCGACGTTAGTTCAACGTTTATATTTGATGTACGTTTAGTTGAGATGTCAACTAAAGTGAATTTAACGAGAAATCAGTTGGGTGAAAAAAAGAAATGTCCTTATATCGATGACTTTTTGCAAATCCGTTCCGTTTTCCACGTTGGGATGAAACATCATCACATAGATTTTTTGGTCGTTGAAATTATGTGGAAACAACCATTGATTCAACCCGTTTTTGCACAATGGGAGGGAAGGGGGGGCAGAGAAGGTAGAACCCTCTGCAAACCCTGTGTGTGTGTGTGTGTGTGTTTGTGTGTGATCCCACGCTGGGGATCCAGTGGATCCTGTATATCCCATATATTACACCTCTTCCTCTCCATTCGCTGCCTCATAGGGTGGATAACAGGTTCTGTAGAGAAACACACTGATCATATATAGGGAAGATCTTCGGGTTGATGTATTCATTGTATGAGTGGACCAGCTATATTTCAAACAAGTTGCTTGCTATACAGAACCAATAAGGGTTGAGCGAGGAGGCAGCTAGCCTAGTGGTTAGAGTGTTGGACTTGTAACAGAAAGGTTCCAAGATCAAATCCCCGAGCTGACAAGGTAAAAATCTGTCCTTCTGAACAAGGCAGTTAATCCACTGTTCATAACTGACTTGCCTAGTTTAAAAAAAAAATGAGGCCAAGACTATTTTTACAGTAACAATTGAATCTGATCTATTTCACAACAAGGAAGTGAGGGTGTATTTCAAACAGTACATTTCAAAGAGACAGGATCCATGGAGGGACATAAAAGGTGTACAGGATGTGTGTGATCTTTAGCTCAAAGCTTTAATTTCCCTGCTCAGTAAAATGCATTACAGCAAGAGATGACCGTGGTTCCTTGACTTCACAAGCTACAAGCAGAACCTGGACTGCATGTCTAATACTGTAACTACATCAGATATCATATCAATTCCCTCTTTTTAAAACCTCAAGTCTCAATGTTTCAGTAAAAAATAGTCAAACATGGACAAGCTATAACCCCCCCCCCCCCCCCCCCCCCGAACATCTTAATCCTTTACATTTAACACTGTTTTAAGACTGTCACTTCTCTGTTTGGTGGTTCGCTTCTGTTTCATGTGCATCTGCAGCTTCAGGCTCTATACACCCACTGACTGACTGACTGACTGACTGACTGACTGACTGACTGACTGACTGACTGACTGACTGACTGACTGACTGACTGACTGACTGACTGACTGACTGACTGAGGATAAAAACATACAGTTCACACTCTTCAGTTTACAACTATTATAACACATTAACACTCTTCATCTCATAACAGTTACAACAAAGGCAGACCGTATTACCAGATCAGAATGTTACTCTGTGATTTCTTAGCGTGGAGGTAGAGGAAGATGAAAGCCCTTTCTCAACTCTCATTGTCTACTATAAGACTTAGAACAGCGTGCAAATCAGCCTCATCAGGTGATGTAGAATTAGATGTGTAGGTACTCTCATATGGACAAGGACACTGGACATGATGCCGAAGATTTGATTGACAGTTTGCACATGGTATAGCAGTACAAGAGGAACACCCTCCCCCACTTCTTACTCTCTGTATCTGTTTCTATATCTCTCTTTTTCTTTCACTCTCTCACTCTCTTTCTCTCCTTCCCAAGGTCTTACTGTATTCATTCAAAGAGCAGCAAGAGCCCAACACTGACAGAGCTAATCACCAGGGGATGGGAACAGAGAGGAGGGCTGTACACACACACACACACACACACACACACACACACACACACACACACACACACACACACACACACACACACACACACACACACACACACACACACACACACACACACACACACACACACACACACACACACACACACACACACACACACACACACCATGATTGACATACAATGGTTGTGGAATCTATGGCTCAGCTCATTTCTCCCTTCTCAACAACCATCCTCTTGCTCCCTCTCTCACTCTTTCTCTGTGCTGAAAATACACTTGGGAGAGAGACAAACACAAAGAGAGAGAGAGAGAGAGAAGCAGTCATATCTACTAAACCAAAGGCAGAACCAGTGGACAATGTAAAGATCAGCTTCAATCTTTGCTAATGCTCTCTCTCTCTCCTCTTAATCATCCCTCCATCAGGTGCAGGCATGAAGGGGTGGGGGGGGGGGGGCAGTGACCTGCGGAGAGAGAGACTCCTCTCCTCTCATATCATCCCTCCGTTGGCTCTGTCCCAATGATCCCAGCCAGCCACTGATCCTGTTATCATGCCACAATGGAAAGAGAGTGAGAAAGAAACAGAGAGAGTGAGAAAGAAACAGAGAGAGAGCGGGAGCAAGAGAAAGAAACAGAGAGAGAGCGGGAGCGAGAGAAAGAAAGAAACAGAGAGAGAGCGGGAGCGAGAGAAAGAAAGAAACAGAGAGAGAGCGGGAGCGAGAGAAAGAAACAGAGAGAGAGTGAGAAAGAAACAGAGAGAGTGAGAAAGAAACAGAGAGAGTGAGAAAGAAACAGAGAGAGAGCGGGAGCGAGAGAAAGAAAGAAACAGAGAGAGAGCGGGAGCGAGAGAAAGAAAGAAACAGAGAGAGAGTGAGAAAGAAACAGAGAGAGTGAGAAAGAAACAGAGAGAGAGCGGGAGCGAGAGAAAGAAAGAGAGAGAGTGAGAAAGAAACAGAGAGAGTGAGAAAGAAACAGAGAGAGTGAGAAAGAAACAGAGAGAGCGGGAGCAAGAGAAAGAAACAGAGAGAGAGCGGGAGCGAGAGAAAGAAAGAAACAGAGAGAGAGCGGGAGCGAGAGAAAGAAACAGAGAGAGAGTGAGAAAGAAACAGAGAGAGTGAGAAAGAAACAGAGAGAGTGAGAAAGAAACAGAGAGAGAGCGGGAGCGAGAGAAAGAAAGAAACAGAGAGAGAGTGAGAAAGAAACAGAGAGAGTGAGAAAGAAACAGAGAGAGAGCGGGAGCGAGAGAGAGAAAGAAAGAGAGAGAGTGAGAAAGAAACAGAGAGAGTGAGAAAGAAACAGAGAGAGTGAGAAAGAAACAGAGAGAGCGGGAGCGAGAGAAAGAAACAGAGAGAGAGCGGGAGCGGGAGCGAGAGAAAGAAAGAAACAGAGAGAGCGGGAGCGAGAGAAAGAAAGAAACAGAGAGAGAGCGGGAGCGAGAGAAAGAAAGAAACAGAGAGAGAGCGGGAGCGAGAGAAAGAAACAGAGAGAGAGCGGGAGCGAGAGAAAGAAAGAAACAGAGAGAGAGAGAAAGAAACAGAGAGAAAGAAACAGACAGACAGAGAGAGAGAGAGAGAGAGAGAGAGAGAGAGAGAGAGAGAGAGAGAGAGAGAGAGAGAGAGAGAGAGAGAGAGAGAGAGAGAGAGAGAGAGAGAGAGAGAGATAGAGAGAGAGAGTCATATATTTAAACAGGTCTTTGACACCATCCTCCTATACCCAGACACAGGGATGGTCAGGTCATGGCTTACTATTGACTGCTTTCATTGGGTTAAACCACATGTCAAATTCATTCCACAGAGGGCAGAGTGTCTGTGGATTTTCCATCCTCCCTTGTACTTGATTGATGAATTAAGGTCACTAATTAGTAAGGAATTCCCCTCACCTGGTTGTCTAGGACTTAACCGAAAGGAAAAACCAAAAACCTGCAGACACTTGGCCCTCCATGGAAAGAGTTTGACACCCCTGGGTTAAAAACATAGTCAAACTCCTGTCCCTTTGGTATTATTATACACATATTCTACTATAGTGATTCTCCAGGAGAGATTTCAACTGGCTACCTAAAGCTTAGCCACAGGATGTTGTAGGGCTGGACTGGACAGAACTCAAAGCACCACAGGCACGAACTCACACATGAATGAACGCACACACGCACACATGCACGCACGCTTCCACAAGTCTGCTGAATAAGTCATCCTGTTGATGTTGATTGTTGACTTAACTAGATTGGCATATTGTAACTATCACAGTAACCTTCATGTCTAATCTCACCAGTTCAAGTCTAACAGTAAGAAAGTATTGTCAGAAGTGGGATTCACACCCACAGCTACAATCAGAGACCAGAACGCTCCTTTCCAGGAAGGATTTTCTCCTTGAGTCTGGTGCCATAGACTTCTCGTCCATCCTGCCAACACTGCTAGCACAGAGTCAAAAGGATGAATTGTGAGATAGTCATGTTGATTCAGTGATTGTATATTCTGGAAATGTCTTAATGAATTTGTGAAACTCTTCACTCTATTGAGTTCTACTATACTACTAGATGAAGAGGAAGAGGAAGAGCAGGACTCCTCCTACAGACTGATTTAAGTGCCATTAAGATGTGTGGCTCAGTTGGAGTAAACAAAGCACTCCCAACACCAGGGTCTTGAGTTCAATTCCTTCTGGGGTCATATACTAAAATGTCAACATTCACTGTAGCTTTTTGTATCAATTCATCATGTGTTATATGCATGACCTGTTACTAATGCTTCACACCCAGAATTACAGCACAGAGACAGTTCTACAGCCACTTCTACAGCCACACACAGACAGTTCTACAGCCACACACAGACAGTTCTACAGCCACACACAGACAGTTCTACAGCCACACACAGACAGTTCTACAGCCACACACAGACAGTTCTACAGCCACACACAGACAGTTCTACAGCCACACACAGACAGTTCTACAGTCACACACAGACAGTTCTACAGCTACACACAGACAGTTCTACAGACACTTCTACAGCCACACACAGACAGTTCTACAGCCAGTTCTACAGCCACACACAGACAGTTCTACATACAGTTTTACAGCCACACACAGCCAGTTCTACAGCCAGTTCTACAGTCACACACAGACAGTTCTACACCACACACAGCCAGTTCTACAGCCAGTTCTACAGTCACACAGACAATTCTACAGACAGTTCTACAGACAGTTCTACAGTCACACACAGACAGTTCTACAGCCAGTTCTACAGTCACACACAGACAGTTCTACATCCACACACAGCCAGTTCTACAGCCAGTTCTACAGTCACACACAGACAGTTCTACAGACATTCTACAGACAGTTCTACAGACATTCTACAGCCAGTTCTACAGCCAGTTCTACAGACATTCTACAGACAGTTCTACAGCCACACACAGACAGTTCTACAGACAGTTCTACAGCCAGTTCCACAGCCAGTTCTACAGACATTCTACAGACAGTTCTACAGCCACACACAGACAGTTCTACAGACAGTTCTACAGACACACACAGCCAGTTCTACAGCCAGTTCCACAGCCAGTTCTACAGACACTTCTACAGCCACACACAGCCAGTTCTACAGCCACACACAGCCAGTTCTACAGCCAGTTCTACAGACAGTTCCACAGCCAGTTCTACAGACACACACAGCCAGTTCTACAGCCAGTTCCACAGCCAGTTCTACAGACACTTCTACAGCCACACACAGCCAGTTCTACAGCCACACACAGCCAGTTCTACAGCCAGTTCTACAGACAGTTCCACAGCCAGTTCTACAGACAGTTCTACAGACAGTTCCACAGACAGTTCTACAGACAGTTCTACAGACAGTTCTACAGACAGTTCTACAGACAGTTCCACAGACAGTTCTACAGACAGTTCTACAGACAGTTCTACAGACAGTTCTACAGCCACACACAGCGAGTTCCACAGACAGTTCCACAGACAGTTCTACAGACAGTTCTACAGCCAGTTCCACAGCCAGTTCCACAGACAGTTCTACAGACAGTTCTACAGCCAGTTGCACAGCCAGTTCCACAGACAGTTCTACAGCCACACACAGACAGTTCTACAGCCAGTTCTACAGCCAGTTCTACAGCCAGTTCTACAGACAGTTCTACAGACAGTTCTACAGACAGTTCTACAGACAGTTCTACAGACAGTTCTACAGACAGTTCCACAGCCAGTTCTACAGACAGTTCTACAGACAGTTCCACAGACAGTTCTACAGACAGTTCTACAGACAGTTCTACAGACAGTTCCACAGACAGTTCCACAGACAGTTCTACAGACAGTTCTACAGACAGTTCTACAGACAGTTCTACAGACAGTTCTACAGCCACACACAGCGAGTTCCACAGCCAGTTCCACAGACAGTTCTACAGACAGTTCTACAGCCAGTTCCACAGCCAGTTCCACAGACAGTTCTACAGACAGTTCTACAGCCAGTTGCACAGCCAGTTCCACAGCCAGTTCCACAGCCACACACAGACAGTTCTACAGCCAGTTCTACAGCCAGTTCTACAGCCAGTTCTACAGACAGTTCCACAGACAGTTCTACAGACAGTTCTACAGACAGTTCTACAGACAGTTCCACAGACAGTTCTACAGACAGTTCTACAGCCACACACAGACAGCAGATAACATTACTATTGTCTGATGAGCTCCTGGTCTGTTCTCTTAATTAAGGTGTTTTATACCATGGCATTGTTGAATACTTGTTTCTGATTGGTTTGAAGGCAATTCTAAAGTGTGCATTATTTACCTTTATAAACTGGGTGGTTCGAGCCCTGAATACTGATTGGCTGACAGCCATGGTATAACAGACCATATACCACGGGTATGACAAAACATGTATTTATTAACATAAGAACATCCCTTAGCCGTGGTATATTGGCCATATAACTTGTGCCTTATTGCTTAATTGTTTCTCTCTATGAGCATAGTTGGTATTTATATGGTAGTGTTTATAAATGTTATCATCATCAGATTCATTATTATTATTAAACAGTTAAAAACAAATTCTTATTTACAATGACGGCCTACCCCAGATGACGCTGGGCCAATTGTGTGCTGCCCTATCGGAGTCCCAATCACAGCCGGATGTGATACAGCCTGGATTTGAACCAAGGACTGTAGTGATCCCTTTTGCACTGAGATGCAGTGCCTTAGACCGCTGCGCCACTCGGGAGCCCGAATGTCCCTCTCCCTCTAATCTTAGCCACGTGTGGAATGTCATTCACCTTATAGCCTATGAGCATGGCACAATAATGCACATTAACCACGCTTGCTAAAAAATGACCTATGGGGATGCACGTCCAATAATCACCTTCTCCCTCAACCAATGGGCTTAAATCTTGGGATGTATTTATATGGCAACTTACCCTTGTTCCCTCACTTGCTGTGTAACAGCGACAGTTGCCGACGGCCATCCATCTCCCCACCACCACCAGCTGAAGGCCCGTCATTAAACTCCTTTCTCCCAGAAGGGAGACTCCTTTCTCCCATCCATGTCATCATAGCATCTGGTTCCGATGATCGTTCCTCGGAGACGAGGTCATCTCCAAAATATTTTAATACATTTTTATATTTGCATTTTGTTTCTGTTATTCATTCAGTTAAGCATGCCCTCGATTGAACTAGAATTCCTTCTCCAAATGCCAGGGTTATTTCTTTCAAACAGAACAACAGGGACTGTTGGCAGACTACAGAGTTAGTAGGACTGCACCATTAACTTCTAGTTCCTCCCAAACCCGGATCCGGGAGCACCCCCACCAGTAAAAAAGCTGACTAGCATAGCCTAGCATAGCGTCACAAGTAAATACTAGCATCTAAATATCATTAAATCACAAGTCCAAGACACCAGATGAAAGATACACATCTTGTGAATCCAGACATCATTTCTGATTTTTTAAATGTTTTACAGGGAAGACACAATATGTAAATCTATTAGCTAACCACGTTAGCAAAAGACACCATTTTTTTTACTCCACCAGTTGTTTACTCCATCAGTAGCTATCACAAATTCGACCAAATAAAGATATAAATAGCCACTAACCAAGAAACAAATTCATCAGATGACAGTCTGATAACATATTTATTGTATAGCATATGTTTTGTTAGAAAAATTTGCATATTTCAGGTATAAATCATAGTTTACCATTGCAGCCACCATCACAACTCGACTAGAATAACTACAGAGAGCAACGTGTATTACCTAATTACTCATCATAAAACATTTCTTAAAAATACACAGCGTACAGCAATTGAAAGACACAGATCTTGTGAATCCAGACAATATTTCAGATTTTCTAAGTGTTTTACAGCGAAAACACAATATAGCGTTATATTAGCTTAGCACAGTAGCAAACCACACAACAGCATTGATTCCAGCCAAACATAGCGATAACGTATTCACCACCAAAATATATTAATTTTCACTAACCTTCTCAGAATTCTTCAGATGACAGTCCTGTAACATCATATTACACAATGCATATAGAGTTTGTTCGAACATGTGCATATTTAGCGGCACAAATCGTGCTTATACAATGAAAATAGTGTCCAAATACTCAAGCAATCTGTCCGGCGCCATCTTGGAAAGACACCTATTCTTATCGAAAACTATTCATAAACTTGACTAAAAAAATACAGGTTGGACAGCAATTGAAAGACAAATTAGTTCTTAATGCAATCGCTGAATTACATTTTAAAAATTAACGTTACTGCGCAATACAGGGTGCGATAACGCAAGGCTACACTGCAAGAAATGGCGTCTTATGCATTTGACATTTTTCAACAGAACAATGAATTATCAGCATAAATAGTTCTTACTTTTCGATGAACTCTCATCAGAATCTTGGGAAAGGTGTCCTTTGTCCAGAACAATAGTCTTTTGGTTGAAAGCTGTCCTCTTGTCCTGTCGAAATAGCCGCTAACGTTCGGCATGTGCCGGAAAGGTGTCCAACTCTTGAAAGCGCGTCACAAAGAAATGCCAGAAAATCGCAATAAACTGATATAAATTGCTATAAGTCGGTTTAAATTAACTACCTTATGATGTCTTTAACAACTATAACGAATAAAAACATGACCGGAGATATAGAACTGGCAAAACGAAAGCTTGGCAGGAGGCCACTCTGATGTCCCTACTGCGCCAGGGGCAACGTTGAAAAGGACGGTACTTCCGGTCCAGGGTCTTATATAAGGTCCCAGATTGCGCAATCCACTCCATTCAAATTCTCCCCGCTTACTGACATCTAGAGGAAGACGTATGCAGTGCATGTAGCCCGATGGCTTACATGGGGACTTATAAACTGACCTCAGAACAGGGACCTCGATTTCTGAAATCTCACTCCCTGACAGGAAAAGTGTTGCAGAATGAGTTCTGTTTCACTCAGAGAAATAATTCAAACGGTTTTAGAAACTAGAGAGTGTTTTCTATCCAATAGTAATAATAATATGCATATTGTACGAGCAAGAATTGAGTACGAGGCAGTTTAATTTGGGAACACATTTTTCCAAAGTCGAAATAGCAAATAGGCTCAAATTAACTAAGCTCTAGTCCATTTCCCATCATCTTCGTGAGAAAATCCAATCAGGATACTGACAAATCAAATCAAATGTTACTTGTCCCATGCTTCGTAAAGAACAGGTGTAGACTGACAGTGAAATCCGTATGGGCCCTTTTCAAACAATGCAGAGTTAAATATAAAGATGAAACATTTAATACACATAGAAATAGCGGCACCAGGAATAAATACACAGTTAATAACGAATAACAATAACACGTTAAAAATAACATGGCTCTAGAACACAGGATAGAAAATAGACAGTACCAGCAGCGTATGTGGCGAGTGTGAAAGTGTGTGTGTGAGTGGCGTATGTAGTATGTGTATACGTGTGTGTTGGGGTGTCAGTGTACAGTTGAAGTTTACATACACCTTAGCCAAATACATTTAAACTCAGTTTTTCACAATTCCTGACATTTAATCCTAGTAAAAATGCCCTGTCTTAGGTTAGTTAGGATCACCACTTTATTTAAAGAATGTGAAATGTCAGAATAATAGCAGAGAGAATGATTTATTTCAGCTTTTATTTCTTTCATCACATTCCCAGTGGGTCAGAAGATTACATACACTCAATTAGTATTTGGTAGCATTGCCTTTAAATTGTTTAACTTGGGTCAAATGTTTTGGATAGCCTTCCACAAGCTTCCCACAATAAGTTGGGTGAATTTTGGCCCATTCCTCATGACAGAGTTGCTATAACAGAGTCAGGTTTGTAGGCCTACTTGCTCACACACATAGTGTGTACACCTCCAATTGACTCATATGATGTCAATTAGCCTATCAGAAGCTTCTAAAGCCATGACATAATTTTCTGGAATTTTCCAAGCTGTTTAAAGGCACAGTGTTACGGCTCTCGTTGGTGGTAGGAAGAGTGGACCAAAGCGCAGCGTGGAAAGTGTTCATGATTCTTTTATTTTAAAAAACACTCAAACAAAATAATAAAGGTGAAAATGAAAGTGCACAGTTCTGTCAGGCAGAAACACTAAACAAAAAACAAGACCCCACAAAACCCAAAAGGAAAATGACAACTTATATATGATCCCCAATCAGGGACAACGATAGACAGCTGCCCCTGATTGGGAATCAACCACACCAACATAGAAATAAGGAAACTAGAATGCCCACCCTAGTCACACCCTGACCTAACAAAAACAGAGAATAAAAACCTCTCTACGGCCAGGGCGTGACACACAGTCAACTTAGTGTATGTAAACTTCTGACCCACTGGAATTGTGATACAGTGAATTATAATTGAAATCATCTGTCGGTAAACAATTGTTGGAAAAATGACTTGTGTCATGCACAAAGTAGATGTCCTAACCGACTTGCCAAAACTATAGTTTGTTAATAAGACATTTGTGGAGTGGTTGAAAAACAAGTTTCAATTACTCCAACCTACGTGTATGTAAACTTCCGACTTCAACTGTACTTGTCAGTGTGTGGGTAGTGTCTAGTGTGTGTGCATAGAGTCAGTGCAAGAGAGTTAGTGCAGAGAAGGGTAAATGCAGGTAGTCCAGAAAGCCATTTCATCAGCTATTTAGAAGTCTTGTCTAGCATTCTTATCGCTTGTGGGTAGAAGCTGTTCAGGGTCCTGTTGGTTCCAGACTTGTCGTGTGGTAGCAGAGAGAACAGTCTATGGTTTGAGTGGCTGGAGCCAGCTGGACAGGTTTAGAGAGCCTGCCACTGTGACAAACAAACATGTCTCTCTCTCTCTGTCTCTCGGGGGAAGACTCGGAGGGATGGAGGGAATGGGAGGAAGACTGGAAGGGATGGAAGGAATGGTAGGAAGACGGAGGGATGGGGGAATGGGAGGAAAACTGGGAGTGATGGAGGGGAATAGGAGGAAGACTGGGAGGGATGGAGGGGAATAGGAGGAAGAATGGGAGGGATGGAGGGAATAGGAGGAAGACTGGGAGTGATGGAGGGAATAGGAGGAAGACTGGGAGGGATGGAGGGAATAGGAGGAAGACTGGGAGGGATGGAGGGAATAGGAGGAAGACTGGGAGGGATGGAGGAATAGGAGGAAGACTGGGAGGGATGGAGGGAATAGGAGGAAGACTGGGAGGGATGGAGGGAATAGGAGGAAGACTGGGAGGGATGGAGGGATGGAGGGGAATAAGAGGAAGACTGGGAGGGATGGAGGGAATAGGAGGAAGACTGGGAGGGATGGAGGAATAGGAGGAAGACTGGGAGGGATGGAGGGAATAGGAGGAAGACTGGGAGGGATGGAGGTAATAGGAGGAAGACTGGGAAGGATGGAGGGAATAGGAGGAAAACTGGGAGGGATGGAGGGAATAGCAGGAAGACTGGGAGGGAAGGAGGAATAGGAGGAAGACTGGGAGGGATGGAGGAATAGGAGGAAGACTGGGAAGGATGGAGGGAATAGGAGGAAGACTGGGAGGGATGGAGGGAATAGGAGGAAGACAGGGAGGGATGGAGGGATAGGAGGAAAACTGGGAGGGATGGAGGGAATAGGAGGAAGACTGGGAGTGATGGAGGGGAATAGGAGGAAGACTGGGAGTGATGGAGGGGAATAGGAGGAAGACTGGGAGGGATGGAGGGAATAGGAGGAAGACTGGGAGGGATGGAGGGAATAGGAGGAAGACTGGGAGGGATGGAGGGAATAGGAGGAAGACTGGGAGGGATGGAGGGATAGGAGGAAGACTGAGAGGGATGGAGGGATGGAGGAAGACTGGGAGGGATGGAGGGAATAGGAGGAAGACTGGGAGGGATGAAGGGAATAGGAGGAAGACTGGGAGGGATGGAGGGAATAGGAGGAAAACTGGGAGGGATGGAGGGATAGGAGGAAAACTGGGAGGGATGGAGGGAATAGGAGGAAGAATGGGAGGGATGGAGGGATAGGAGGAAGACTGGGAGGGATGGAGGGCATAGGAGGAAGACTGGGAGGGATGGAGGAATAGGAGGAAGACTGGGAGGGATGGAGGGATGGAGGGGAATAGGAGGAAGACTGGGAGGGATGGAGGGAATAGGAGGAAGACTGGGAGGGATGGAGGGATGGAGGGGAATAGGAGGAAGACTGGGAGGGATGAAGGGAATAGGAGGAAGACTGGGAGGGATGGAGGGAATAGGAGGAAAACTGGGAGGGGTGGAGGGATAGGAGGAAAACTGGGAGGGATGGAGGGAATAGGAGGAAGAATGGGAGGGATGGAGGGATAGGAGGAAGACTGGGAGGGATGGAGGGAATAAGAGGAAGACTGGGAGGGATGGAGGAATAGGAGGAAGACTGGGAGGGATGGAGGGATGGAGGGGAATAGGAGGAAGACTGGGAGGGATGGAGGGAATAGGAGGAAGACTGGGAGGGATGGAGGAATAGGAGGAAGACTGGGAGGGATGGAGGGAATAGGAGGAAGACTGGGAGGGATGGAGGGAATAGGAGGAAGACTGGGAGGGATGGAGGGATGGAGGGGAATAAGAGGAAGACTGGGAGGGATGGAGGGAATAGGAGGAAGACTGGGAGGGATGGAGGAATAGGAGGAAGACTGGGAGGGATGGAGGGAATAGGAGGAAGACTGGGAGGGATGGAGGTAATAGGAGGAAGACTGGGAAGGATGGAGGGAATAGGAGGAAAACTGGGAGGGATGGAGGGAATAGCAGGAAGACTGGGAGGGAAGGAGGAATAGGAGGAAGACTGGGAGGGATGGAGGAATAGGAGGAAGACTGGGAAGGATGGAGGGAATAGGAGGAAGACTGGGAGGGATGGAGGGAATAGGAGGAAGACAGGGAGGGATGGAGGGATAGGAGGAAAACTGGGAGGGATGGAGGGAATAGGAGGAAGACTGGGAGTGATGGAGGGGAATAGGAGGAAGACTGGGAGTGATGGAGGGGAATAGGAGGAAGACTGGGAGGGATGGAGGGAATAGGAGGAAGACTGGGAGGGATGGAGGGAATAGGAGGAAGACTGGGAGGGATGGAGGGAATAGGAGGAAGACTGGGAGGGATGGAGGGATAGGAGGAAGACTGGGAGGGATGGAGGGATGGAGGAAGACTGGGAGGGATGGAGGGAATAGGAGGAAGACTGGGAGGGATGAAGGGAATAGGAGGAAGACTGGGAGGGATGGAGGGAATAGGAGGAAAACTGGGAGGGATGGAGGGATAGGAGGAAAACTGGGAGGGATGGAGGGAATAGGAGGAAGAATGGGAGGGATGGAGGGATAGGAGGAAGACTGGGAGGGATGGAGGGAATAGGAGGAAGACTGGGAGGGATGGAGGAATAGGAGGAAGACTGGGAGGGATGGAGGGATGGAGGGGAATAGGAGGAAGACTGGGAGGGATGGAGGGAATAGGAGGAAGACTGGGAGGGATGGAGGAATAGGAGGAAGACTGGGAGGGATGGAGGGATGGAGGGGAATAGGAGGAAGACTGTGAGGGATGGAGGGAATAGGAGAAAGACTGGGAGGGATGGAGGGAATAGGAGGAAGACTGGGAGGGATGGAGGGAATAGGAGGAAGACTGGGAGGGATGGAGGGAATAGGAGGAAGACTGGGAGGGATGGAGGGATAGGAGGAAGACTGGGAGGGATGGAGGGATGGAGGAAGACTGGGAGGGATGGAGGGAATAGGAGGAAGACTGGGAGGGATGGAGGGAATAGGAGGAAGACTGGGAGGGATGGAGGGAATAGGAGGAAGACTGGGAGGGATGGAGGGAATAGGAGGAAGACTGGGAGGGATGGAGGGAATAGGAGGAAGACTGGGAGGGATGGAGGGAATAGGAGGAAGACTGGGAGGGATGGAGGGAATAGGAGGAAGACTGGGAGGGATGGAGGGAATAGGAGGAAAACTGGGAGGGATGGAGGGATAGGAGGAAAACTGGGAGGGATGGAGGGAATAGGAGGAAGACTGGGAGGGATGGAGGGAATAGGAGGAAGACTGGGAGGGATGGAGGGAATAGGAGGAAGACTGGGAGGGATGGAGGGATAGGAGGAAGACTGGAAGGGATGGAGGGATGGAGAATGAAAAAAGGGAAAGGGCGTGGTCTTGCATCGGCCCACTAAATGTCAGCAACTAGGCCAGGGGACTAGTAGTAACCTTATGGATGTACATTACTGACATACAACAATGGGAAAATGTACTAAACCCCACTCTAGGAGTTAACAGGAGTAGGTTACATAGGATAAGGTGATAGTAAATAAATAACTAGGTGAATAATTGTAAAAAAAATAAAAAAATCCTGGCAAACTGAATCCTAAACATCTCATTGCTCCAGGCACGTGCTCCGTACAATTCAATAAAAGGGTGTTTATAAAGCTTGAGGCAACAAGTGGTAAGACCCCTCCTGCTCTTTATTTCCTCCCGTCCTCCCTTCCTCCCTCCCTCGTTCTTTTCTTTTCAGAGGAAACAATGAAGTAATTAGAGGGTGGGCCAGGTGGATGGATGTAGACAACTCAAGAGCCCACCGCTACCTCACATCCACCTCCACATAGAGAATGAGAGAGAGACAGAGAGAGAGAAAGAGAGAGAGTGGAGAGAGAGAAAGAGAAGGAGGCTGGAGGAGGGAAGAAGAGGGTGAAGGGGATAGATGGAAGGAGGGAGAGAGCAGGGAGGATGTATGATAAAAGCAGAGAGAGAGCAGGAGTGGGGAGGATGGGGGGCAAATTGGGTTGCAGCAAAATAAAATGTGTTGTTTAGCTGGAAAAAGGAAAGGGTGGGTGTGGGGTCAGGAGGGTGAGGGGGTTGGAAAAGAGCTGGATGGGGTAGAGGGGGAGGAATGTTAAATGAGGTGAGGGTCATGGGGGCGGGTGCCCACTGTGAAACAAATGAGGGTCTCCAGGCGGAGAGGCCACCCACAGAACGGCAATCCCAACAAAGATGCTTCTGTCTGGGCTTCCCTCTCCCAGAGACCTCCTTGAGAGGCTGGGGGTCCATTAGCAAGCTGCAAGGCCCAGGGTCTATTCAAGCACACACACACACACACACACACACACACACACACACACACACACACACACACACACACACACACACACACACACACAGCACTGCTAATGAATCCTAAGATTACCCAGCCAATTATTACCACACTTGTACTAATTAGAAATTATTTAAAGCATTTCCCAATTAGTGTTTACATGCTCAGTCGGATAGGAGCCTGCCTCGTTAAACCAACTGGTTTACAGCAAGAGAGGACACACACACACACACACACACACACACACACACACACACACACACACACACACACACACACACACACACACACACACACACACACACACACACACACACACACACACACACACACACACCTCTAGATCCAACTGCAGTAATCAGGCAGTCTAACAGAGTGTCCCTGACAGGAGTAAAGTATGAGAAAAGGAGGAGTAGAGCAACAGAGGTGACAGCCCACTCAGAGCAGTATGGTGGGTCAGTGTAATGAGGCGCAGGCAGTGTACTGGACAGACCATAATAACACCAGCCTGGAAACACATGCCAATTAGATTACCACGACAACCAGGGGCCCTAATCCCTATGGAACCCCCCTTTCGTTTTGAACTCTCTATGACAAGGCTCTCCAACCCTGTTCCTGGAGAGCTACTGTCCTGTAGGTTATCCCTCCAACCCTGTTCCTGGAGAGCTACTGTCCTGTAGGTTATCCCTCCAACCCTGTTCCTGGAGAGCTACTGTCCTGTAGGTTATCCCTCCAACCCTGTTCCTGGAGAGCTACTGTCCTGTAGGTTATCCCTCCAACCCTAATCTAGCACACCTGATTCTAATAATTAGCTGGTTGATAAACTGAATCAGGTTAGTTACAACTGGGGTTGGAACGAAAACCTACAGGAGGGTAGCTCTCCAGGAACAGGGTTGGTGTGAAAACCAACAGGAGGATATCTCTCCAGGAACAGGGTTGGTGTGAAAACCAACAGGAGGGTAGCTCTCCAGGAACAGGGTTGGAGTGAAAACCAACAGGAGGATATCACTCCAGGAACAGGGTTGGAGTGAAAACCAACAGGAGGGTAGCTCTCCGGGAACAGGGTTGGAGTGAAAACCTACAGGAGGACAGCTCTCCAGGAACAGGGTTGGTGTGAAAACCAACAGGAGGGTAGCTCTCCAGGAACAGGGTTGGAGTGAAAACCGACAGGAGGATATCACTCCAGGAACAGGGTTGGAGTGAAAACCTACAGGAGGGTAGCTCTCCAAGAACAGGGTTGGAGTGAAAACCTACAGGAGGACAGCTCTCCAGGAACAGGGTTGGAGTGAAAACCTACAGGAGGACAGCACTCCAGGAACATGGTTGGAGTGAAAACCAACAGGAGGATAGCTCTCCAGGAACAGGGTTGGAGTGAAAACCGACAGGAGGATATCTCTCCAGGAACAGGGTTGGAGTGAAAACCAACAGGAGGACAGCTCTCCAGGAACAGGGTTGGAGAGCCCTGCTCTATGACATATCCAAAGGAGTGGATGAGAGAGGGATGCAGTGAGAATGAGAGTTGGAGGGAGAGAGTTGGAGGGAGAGAGTTGGAGGGAGAGAGTCGGCGGGAGAGAGTCGGCGGGAGAGAGTCGGAGGGAGAGAGTCGGAGGGAGAGAGTCGGAGGGAGAGAGTCGGTGGGAGAGAGTCGGCGGAAAAGAGTCGGCGGGAGAGAGTCGGCGGGAGAGAGTCGGCGGGAGAGAGTCGGAGGGAGAGAGTCGGAGGGAGAGAGTCGGCGGGAAAGAGTCGGCGGGAGAGAGTCGGGGGGAGAGAGTCAGAGGGAGAGAGTCGGTGGGAGAGAGTCGGAGGGAGAGAGTCGGTGGGAGAGAGTCGGCGGGAAAGAGTCGGCGGGAGAGAGTCGGAGGGAAAGAGTCGGAGGGAGAGAGTAGGAGGGAAAGAGGGATATAAGGAGAGAGGAAGAGACGTAGAAATTGACAGTAAGGTGTTAAAATGAATTTCAGTCCACAATAACTCACATCTGGTGTATGATTCACCGTATCTCCCTCTCTCTATTCCTCTCTGTACCTCTGACTCTCTCTCTCTTCCTATTCATTCTCTCTCTCTCTGGGGTTGCGTGCAGTTAGTGACAGGGAAGAGGAGATGATGGAGTGAGTGTGAGTGAGAGAGAGGGTAAGAGGTGTGTAAGAGTCATTAGAAGACTACCAGAGGTTCATCCATGGGTGAAATGTAAGCTGTAAGACCCAGCAGTCTCAACTTCACAGCTATCTGCTCTCGCTCCTCAACAGTTGTTATCGAGGCTAAACGTGTCAACATACACACTACTGTGTTTACAACAACCCTCACAGCAGTAACAACACCCCCCCCCCCCTCTGTCTCACCCTCCCCTCCCCCTACTCCTCCCTTTCCCTCCCCCACCTCCTCTCCCCCTCCCCCCTTCCACCTCTTCCCTTTCCTCTCCCCTGCTCCCGCATCCACACCCCACGTCCCTTGTCTCCCTCTCCCATCCCCCCTCCATCGCTGACTGCTCTGTTTGACTGCTCTGTCTGCTTCGTTAAAGAGCAACTGCCCATAAAAACCAACGCATCCCTTTGAAAATGGCATAGATACAAGTCAAAAACATTTATTCTAGTTTAAATATTGACTAGAAAGTGTAAATAGGATACTTTTGGTCATAAAGTCAGTCTTGTCTAAAACCTCAGTGGGTCACGAGTAAATGAAGGTTGGGTTTGGATTACAATGATGTCAACAAATCAAGCACCCTTTTGCCAAGCTCCACGTGCAAATCTCCGCTCTACCTACTTCGTTTCCCTTCATTGAATGGGGCTCCGTTGTTTTCTCGCCCCCAATGCGTTCAAAGGTCATGGCCAGTGGTGTAGTTGCGTTTACCAACTTGTTGTTTTTTGCGGAACAGTTTACCCATCTTTTGCAGAAAAATGCCCACCTTTTTTTACCACTATATCACTGGTCACGGTCGAATGAGACTCAAAAGCCCTAGCCTGGCCAACTTTGGTTTGCATGACCTGCCGAAGAACCCTATCTTACAGAATAGGTGGTTGGAGTTGGTTGGTCCCCAGTGGTGGTGAGTATACCGGTAGCTAGACCGTAGACTGTATCTGGTTATGTATCTGGTTATGTATATTTTGATAATCATTATCACTATCATCGCTAGCATCGCTGATGTTAGCTAGCTAGCTACCTAACTAGCTACTTGGATTGGAAACACAATAACATTTCAAAAGAAGACAAATATTTAGCGGAAAACCTTTTGTGGTGATTGTGATGTTGCCAGGTTGACTTTAGATGCTGTATAACCTTAGACAGCTAACTAAGACTGAGGGGACCACTGTATTTAGCTAGCAAACATTAGCTAGCTATTTTTGATGAACTTTGCTTCTAACAGTAATGGCAACATTGTCATCTCTCTAAAGTACATTTGACAACATCATAATTTAGCAAAGTTGTTTCCTACTAATTATTTTAGCAATATAATCGTATTACTAATCGTATTACTAGCTAACTCATGTTTGACTACAAGTGTGCTAACTAGCAGCAACAAACTCAGACCAACCCAGGGCCATAGCAAAACATGTCACAGTTGGTTGCATAGTGTAACTGCGTCACCGGCCTGAATCGATTCAAATCTGGAGCCAGTCAGTCTGTATAGCATAGAATTAGCTTCCAAACGTTATTTCTCGAGGTATGTTTATAATTGAGGGATGTTGACCCTGTTTTTCTGTTAGATAAAATGTACAGTTGGGTTCCAGACGGATCCCCTGGTCATGAAGGGATGCCGGGACCTACCAGAAGGAGGTGTCATAACATGTCCAGCAATGTGATTGCAATGGTTTAGCGACCTCCAAAAATCAATGTGATTGAGTGGGGGGAAACAGCTGCCGGCAAGGCTCTGACAGATGGGTGTACCTTGGTGGTGGCAAGAAAATGGCCAAAATAAACCACACCCCCAAGCCAACTCACGTTTGGCTTCTGTCATGGCCGCCAGCATTTCTTGAGGAGGAAGCCAAAAAACAAGGCAGAATCAGCGGATGCAGTTCCCCTTTAACACTGGGACACACACACACACACAAACAAACAGACACACACACACAAACACTGGGAGGAACTGCATGACGGGAAACAAACTCACACTTATACTCTCGCATGTGTGTAGTCTGCTCACACTATACACTGTTCATATATATATATATATATATATATATATATATACTGTGTAATGATTACGATTTGAATCAATAAATGGGTTTTAGTGAATAAAGCATTTGTATGTGAGTGGATAAATGTAACAGATAGATAAACAGGAAATGAAGAACCAGATCAATATAATAAACAAATGTGGCTAACCCAGGGTGAATAGTGTATATCAGCAGCACTAACACTGTTTGAATGAAACACACAAAGGCAGGAGTAATCTATGGGAGGACAAATCTATCCTGCCAAGGCTAAGCCATTGTGACAAACAGACCCAAAGAGACGGATGTAGAGAGATGGAAGGAGAGGAAGGGAGAGAGATGGCGGGAAGGAGGTGAGGGAGGGTGAGAGAGAGGGAAAAGAGAGAAAGTGAAGAGAAAGAGATGGATGGAGAGAAACAAACACATGAGTAATAAAGGTCAAATTAGGTTACAAGAGAGCACAGATTAACCTCTGCTACATTCACTCAAACACACACACACACACACACGGACAGGTCAGCATAAATATTAGGGTTGGGGTCAATTCTATTCCAATTCAGCTACACTGAAATTCCAATTCCGATCCAAATGATCTTTGATGTTGTTCAATGAGGTTTACATTCTGAATTGACTGGAATTTAAATGGAATTGACCCCAACCCCGTTAAATATGTGTATAGTTGAGTGTAAATTAGGTACAATGACATGAAATCTGTTTCACCAAAGTGGAAGTACACAAACTGAGTGTACGAGAGGAGAGATACAGAGAGGGAGATGGTTAAATAGAGGCAGTCTTCCTTTCCTTCCTGCTTGTGCCAAGTATTAACAGCCCTTGCCAGCCTCTTCCCTGGGATGGAATCTGAAATGCTTCCATAATGTGTCAAACAACACTGGTTTCCAAAAAGAGATTTTAGCAAGAGAATGAAACTGTCACATCATCAGAATGGTTTGTCTAAATGGCAGGGGGAAGAGATAGGGTTGTAGAATCTGGCAGCTATGTTCGAGGGCGGTATTTCAACTAAAATAAGCAGCCCCGAGGCAACAAGAGAGAGAAACAGGGAGGTTAGAATGAAAATTGTAGGGGTGGAGAGGGAGATGGGGAGTGGGAGAAAGAGGGCGGATGAGAGAGAAAGACCAAAAAATCAAATCTGAGAAGTTTCCCAAGGATTTCCTGCTCCGACCTCAGATATACAGCTGTGGAATTAGAACTTGTTTTAAAAATACCCTTCACAAGCATATTGGGGGGTGGGGGGTTGGGATCTGCCTGCTGGGCCTCACCAAAACCTCAGGCCCAAAAGCTTATTTATCATCCTTAGTTGAACGTGATCAGTAAGGGGGTGAGTGAGATGCCTATGGGATCCCAGCAGGCTACAGAGTTCATACGGAAACATAACACAACACTGCCTAAAAAAAAAACAGACTATAAAACTATTTCTAGTCTGTGTTCCCTCTAGCAAAGTGCTCTGAACAGAGACTCATTGATTCCTGATCAAACAAGTGTGATCGTCACTCATATTGTAAAATAACAGGCCTCACAATAACTAACAAGATAATATATACTGTAGTGTTGTATCTCTCCTGTCCAGGACAGGATTAGATCTTTCTCTCTCTATAGGGGAGTGATAATGAGCTGTAGAACTGAACAGAGACCTATTAGGATCACAAACAACCAACAACAAATCAATTACTTCTGAACGTGGCAAATGAAACATACTAATGACAACGTCTATAAATAGTGTGACTGGTAACAACAATGTCTTAGATGACAGGAATATGACTGGTTTATTAGTAAGTTATCAAAAAGACTTCTGTGTACAGTGCATTGGTTTGCTCACACATGCATACACATAGGTCTAGAATACATACATATACACTATGATTGATGAATCATAATTCAAATATCTTTATTTTTCAGATAAAATACCCAGTTAATTGAATATTCCCCTTAATAAAACAGCTGCTAATTGAAAAGGGAATAGAAGGGAATAGCAGGCAGTGTGAACATAGAGGCCTGTGTGGTATAGAGATTGTATTAAGATCGGAGCTCGTGCAGAGTTGAAGCAACACAATGCTCCCCCTAACCCTCCACAGTGACAATGGAAGAATAGAGTGTGTTCTTGGTCATCCATTATGCTTGATGATTGTACTATTTTAGCAGCGTCACACTCTGCTGGGCTGATGGAATCGTGTGATTCAGAATGCTTGTCGAACTTAATTAGTTTTTCTCTCTTTAATTATTACGGAAATTTAGGAGGAGAAATCAAATCAAACTATTAAATGTTAGAGAAATGAAGATGACAATATTTGAATAATGATTGTGGATTGTGTGAGTGTGTGTGTGTGTTTCACTCAGTTCATAACAGTTGATACAGCAGGGAGAGAGAGAGGGGTCGTTATCCAGTTAGCAGAGCTTGTTTGTGGGCATTCTCTGTAGAATTAGAAGGCTTTCAGTTCTATAGTTAGAATTCTCTGTCTGACATCACACCTGTCTACCTGGAATGACTTCTCCAGAGACAGACAAACTACAGATCTACAGACAGACAGCAGGATTAGGATAATGAATATCATCCCATTTGAATGTGATCCTCTCCTCCTTCTCTCCTCCTTCTCTCTTCCTCAGCCCACCGCACACACAAGGACAGGACACAGGGAATATTATGGCAGGAGTACCCACCCACCCGCCCGTCACTCACACAAAAACACACATAAAAATACACACACACACACACACACACCACTCCCGCCGCCGCTGCATGAGCTGCTAAATTGCAGTTTGAGAGATGACAGGGGAGGGATGGGGGAGACGGTGGCGGTGGGCTCAAGGGAAAGAATACAATGGAGTGAGCGGCTGACCAGCGTTCAGGTGAAATTGAATTGGAAATCTTCCATGGCTGGTTAGCATAACAAAGAGGCCCATGGCTTTAGACAAAGGCTGCTTCTCTAATGCCCAAAATCAATCTCTCCCTGGGCCCGCCGCCATTGTTCCCCTCCACCATACAGGTGTTCCTTCAATGGTCCTTAATCAAAAGTGTCAAAACAAAGTTAGGACTTATCTCTGCTCCTCCACAGCTGGGAAAGAGAGAGAGGGAAGAGAGAGAGGGAAGAGGGAGAAAAAGAGAGAGAGAGAGAGATAGAGAGATAGAGACTTGAGTGACTTGTGGGTATTTGTTTGTGTGTGCCTTGTGATATTTTGTGCTGTTGAACTACAGTAGGGGAGAGTGGGGGAAGTTGAGCCAAAGGTGTAAGTTGAACCACCCTTCTTTCGAGGAAACCATACACAAAATGAATCATGTGACCAAATACTTAGGAAGAGGTCATCATTTCATGGAGTCTGTGAAGGAAGAAACCCCATGGAAAAAGTGGTAAGCAAGTTAGGTCCAAAAAATAGATTTTCACCAAATCATATACATGTATTGTGTTAGATGTTTCATGATGATTGTATCTAAACCAAAGTAGATAATTTTAAGATTGTTCTATACATCAGTTGGGGTCTCAATATGAGATAGTAAACCTAGCATGTAAGTGCATCCTTGTAGCTGTGTGGGCGAATATAGTCTAAATGTTTGCCTTGTGGTAAGTTGAGCCAATGACCATGGGGTACGTTGAGCCAATGGTTGAGCCAATGGTTGAGCCAATGGCAAGTTGAGCAAATTGAAGTGTTTTCTTCCCAGGCGTAATGCAAGGCATTAATGCTGGGATATGAGGTAACAACAGGGTCTGGCCTATGTTAAAAGTGTTTAAGTAAAAAAGTACAAAGTGTTTGTTAGGTTTTAAAATATGCTTAAAAGTATTACAAGACCAAAAGCGATTGTGATTGTGTTGAATTGTGTTTGGGAAATAAAGATAGAGATGGTTTTAAAACGATAGTGATAATATTTCATTCAGTACAGACATTTGTAGAATGCTTAACATACCCAGTACTGCGGCTCAATTTACCCCATACCCGAGGTAAATTGTATAAAGAGACCCCTTTTTTTGGACAAACTATGTTTTCAAAACTAATGTTTACATTAATTCTGATTATTTACAGGGATATAAAACATCCTGAAATATATGTAGATATGATATTTCCCTTGACGGAGTGATGCTGAATGTAACAAATGGCTAAATTGACCCCACTCTCCCCTACCTACAGTGTAATATAAATACCCCACTCTCCCCTACCTATAGTGTAATATAAATACCCCACTCTCCCCTACCTACAGTGTAATATAAATACCCCACTCTCCCCTACCTATAGTGTAATATAAATACCCCACTCTCCCCTACCTATAGTGTAATATAAATACCCCACTCTCCCCTACCTATAGTGTAATATAAATACCCCACTCTCCCCTACCTACAGTGTAATATAAATACCCCACTCTCCCCTACCTATAGTGTAATATAAATACCCCACTCTCCCCTACCTATAGTGTAATATAAATACCCCACTCTCCCCTACCTACAGTGTAATATAAATACCCCACTCTCCCCTACCTATAGTGTAATATAAATACCCCACTCTCCCCTACCTATAGTGTAATATAAATACCCCACTCTCCCCTACTTATAGTGTAATATAAATACCCCACTCTCCCGTACCTATAGCGTAATATAAATACCCCACTCTCCCCTACCTATACTGTAATATAAATACCCCACTCTCCCCTACCTATAGCGTAATATAAATACCCCACTCTCCCCTACCTATAGTGTAATATAAATACCCCACTCTCCCCTACCTATAGTGTAATATAAATACCCCACTCTCCCCTACCTATAGTGTAATATAAATACCCCACTCTCCCCTACCTATAGTGTAATATAAATACCCCACTCTCCCCTACCTATAGCGTAATATAAATACCCCACTCTCCCCTACCTATAGTGTAATATAAATACCCCACTCTCCCGTACCAATAGTGTAATATAAATACCCCACTCTCCCCTACCTATAGTGTAATATAAATACCCCACTCTCCCCTACCTATAGTGTAATATAAATACCCCACTCTCCCCTACCTATAGTGTAAGTATAAATGCCTGTGCGAATCCTTCCTTCCTTATAAATGTGTATATATGTGCGTGAATAACCATCTGTCCTCTCCCAGCCTCTGGGTTTACCATAATAACCATCTGTCCTCTCCCAGCCTCTGGGTTTACCATAATAACCATCTGTGCTCTCCCAGCCTCTGGGTTTACCATAATAACCATCTGTGCTCTCCCAGCCTCTGGGTTTACCATAATAACCATCTGTGCTCTCCCAGCCTCTGGGTTTACCATAATAACCATCTGTCCTCTCCCAGCCTCTGGGTTTACCATAATAACCATCTGTCCTCTCCCAGCCTCTGGGTTTACCATAATAACCATCTGTGCTCTCCCAGCCTCTGGGTTTACCATAATAACCATCTGTCCTCTCCCAGCCTCTGGGTTTACCATAATAACCATCTGTCCTCTCCCAGCCTCTGGGTTTACCATAATAACCATCTGTGCTCTCCCAGCCTCTGGGTTTACCATAATAACCATCTGTCCTCTCCCAGCCTCTGGGTTTACCATAATAACCATCTGTGCTCTCCCAGCCTCTGGGTTTACCATAATAACCATCTGTGCTCTCCCAGCCTCTGGGTTTACCATAATAACCATCTGTCCTCTCCCAGCCTCTAGGTTTAGCATAATAACCATCTGTGCTCTCCCAGCCTCTGGGTTTACCATAATAACCATATGTCCTCTCCCAGCCTCTGGGTTTACCATAATAACCATCTGTGCTTTCCCAGCCTCTGGGTTTACCATAATAACCATCTGTGCTCTCCCAGCCTCTGGGTTTACCATAATAACCATCTGTGCTCTCCCAGCCTCTGGGTTTACCATAACAACCATCTGTGCTCTCCCAGCCTCTGGGTTTACCATAATAACCATCTGTGCTCTCCCAGCCTCTGGGTTTACCATAATAACCATCTGTCCTCTCCCAGCCTCTGGGTTTACCATAATAACCATCTGTCCTCTCCCAGCCTCTGGGTTTACCATAATAACCATCTGTCCTCTCCCAGCCTCTGGGTTTACCATAATAACCATCTGTCCTCTCCCAGCCTCTGGGTTTACCATAATAACCATCTGTGCTCTCCCAGCCTCTGGGTTTACCATAATAACCATCTGTCCTCTCCCAGCCTCTGGGTTTACCATAATAACCATCTGTCCTCTCCCAGCCTCTGGGTTTACCATAATAACCATCTGTGCTTTCCCAGCCTCTGGGTTTACCATAATAACCATCTGTCCTCTCCCAGCCTCTGGGTTTAGCATAATAACCATCTGTCCTCTCCCAGCCTCTAGGTTTAGCATAATAACCATCTGTGCTCTCCCAGCCTCTGGGTTTACCATAATAACCATCTGTCCTCTCCCAGCCTCTGGGTTTACCATAATAACCATCTGTCCTCTCCCAGCCTCTAGGTTTAGCATAATAACCATCTGTGCTCTCCCAGCCTCTGGGTTTACCATAATAACCATCTGTCCTCTCCCAGCCTCTTGGTTTACTATAATAACCATCTCAGCCTACTAATCCCTAATCTAATGACAGCTCCATATTCCACCAGGCGTGACATTATCAACCCCATGACAAATATCCAGCAGGTCACACACACATTCAAACGCACACACGTGTATATACTATAAATGACCAGTACCATTCATACCCCCCCCCCCCCCCCCCCCCACCACCACCACCACCACCACACATACCAGCCCATGGGAAGAGTCCCATACAAAGCAGTTGATTAAAAATCACTTAGAGACACAGACATATAAAGCTGTCAGTTTTATGGTTTACTCAGGGGACAGGAGAGAGGAGGAGAGGAGGAGGAGGAGAAGACAGGAGGAGAAGAGGAGAAGAGGAGAGGATGAGAGGAGGAGAGGAGAGAAGGAGAGGATGAGAGGAGGGGAGGAGAAGAGGAGTGGAGGAAAGGAGGTAGTGTTCACCACTAACTGTAGCCGTCATGCGTACTTGACCCTGACTATAAAACGTGGACTATAAAACGTGTGGACTCTGTAACGTGTGGACTCTGTAACGTGTGGACTCTGTAACGTGTGGACTCTGTAACGTGTGGACTCTAACGTGTGGACTACGTAAGGTGTGGACTCCGTAACGTGTGGACTCGTAACGTGGACTCCATAACGTGGACTCCGTAACGTGGACTACGTAACGTGGACTATGTAACGTGGACTCCGTAACATGGACTACGTAACGTGGACTATGTAACGTGGACTATGTAACATGGTGTCACGTTCTGACCTTTATTTCCTTTGTTTTGTCTTTATTTAGTAGGGTCAGGGTGTGAGTTGGGGTGGGCAGTCTATGTGTGTTTTTCTATGTTGGGGTTTTGAGTTCGGCCTGGTATGGTTCTCAATCAGAGGCAGCTGTCAATCGTTGTCCCTGATTGAGAATCATACTTAGGTAGCCTGGGTTTCACTTTTGGTTTGTGGGTGTTTGTTTCCGTGTGAGTGTTGGTTGCCACACGGTACTGTTTCAGTTTCGTTCGTTTCACGTTTATTGTTTTGTATTTTTGTGGTGTTCAGTTTATGTCTTAAAATAAACATTATGGACACTTACCACGCTGCATATTGGTCCTCCGATCCTTCTCGTTTCTCCTCGACAGAAGAGGAGGACGACAGCCGTTACACATGGACTATGTAACATGGTGTCAGAGTCTATCTAAAAGATAGCAAAGGAGTCAGGCGCAGGACACAGGTAAGAGTAACAATCACTGATTTACTCAATCCAAAACGTAACAAAATCCCGTTCCAAACAAGGACAAAACAGGACTCAAAATACAACACACCGGAATACACGAAAGACAATCACGCACAAAACAGAAAGGGAAACCAGAGGGTTAAATAAGGAACATAATTATGAGATGGGAACCAGTTGTGTAAACAGAAAAAACAAAAGGAAAAATGAAACATGGATCGGTGGCGGCTAGAAAGCCGGTGACGTCGACCGCCTAACAAGGAGAGGGAACAACTTCGGTGGAAGTCGTGACACGTGGACTTGACTTCATACCATTTCGAAACCTTTACCTAAATTAAATAAGCGAGAGAGAGGGTGATTAGAGTAATTAGAGTGGTTGGGAAGGAGTGAGGGAGAGAGAGAGAAGAAGAGCATGAGAGAATGAGAGAATAGAGAACTCTAAAAGGAAGAGAAAGAGGAAGGGGGGGTATAAATCAATTTGTTTTAAATGACATGTCACCACATGGTGGCAGTTACAGGGCTGAGCATGGCCCACTGAGACCTCTGACACACACACACACAAACACACAGCAGCTGCCAGTGACAGAGGTGAGAAAGCATCCCTCTAACTGTCTCCTGTCTATCACAAACAGATGGTGACACACACACACAATGTAAAGAAGGGGTTGCCGTGAACTTGTCAGTAACATACAGGCAGCTAATTAATTAATCATTTATTATTACATTTCTGTAGCGCTTTTCGAAAGAATCTCAAAATACTTCAAAAGCAAAAACTAAGAACCAATACATCGTCATGAGTAGCCTAGTTATAGTTAGCTATGTCAACCAATACATTATCATGAGTAGCCTAGTTATAGTTAGCTAGGTCAACCAATACATCATCATGAGTAACCTAGCTATAGTTAGCTAGGTCAACCAATACATCATCATGAGTAGCTTAGTTATAGTTAGCTAGGTCAACCAATACATCATCATAAGTAGCCCAGCTATAGTTAGCTAGGTCAACCAATACATCGTCATGAGTAGCCTAGCTATAGTTAGCTTGGTCAACCAATACATCATCATAAGTAGCCTAGCTATAGTTAGCTAGGCAAACCAGTACATCATCATGATTAGCCTAGCTATAGTTAGCTAGGTCAACCAATACATCGTCATGAGTAGCCTAGCTATAGTTAGCTAGGTCAACCAATACATCACCATGAGTAACCTAGCTATAGTTAGCTAGGTCAACCAATACATCATCATGAGTAGCTTAGCTATAGTTAGCTAGGTCAACCAATACATCATCATAAGTTGCCTAGCTATAGTTAGCTAGGTCAACCAATACATCATCATAAGTTGCCTAGCTATAGTTAGCTAGGTCAACCAATACATCATCATGAGTAACCTAGCTATAGTTAGCTAGGTCAACCAATACATCATCATAAGTAGCCTAGTTATAGTTAGCTAGGTCAACCAATACATCATCATAAGTAGCCTAGTTATAGTTAGCTAGGTCAACCAATACATCATCATGAGTAGCCTAGCTATAGTTAGCTTGGTCAACCAATACATCTTCATGAGTAGCCTAGCTATAGTTAGCTTGGTCAACCAATACATCGTCATGAGTAGCCTAGCTATAGTTAGCTAGGTCAACCAATACATCATCATGAGTAGCCTAGCTATAGTTAGCTAGGTCAACCAAAACATCGTCATGAGTAGCTTAGCTATAGTTAGCTAGGTCAACCAATACATTATTATGAGTAGCTTAGCTATAGTTATCTAGGTCAACCAATACATTATCATGAGTAGCCTAGCTATAGTTAGCTAGGTCAACCAATACATCATCATGAGTAGCTTAGCTATAGTTAGCTAGGTCAACCAATACATTATCATGAGTAGCCTAGTTATAGTTAGCTAGGTCAACCAATACATCATCATGAGTAACCTAGCTATAGTTAGCTAGGTCAACCAATACATCATCATGAGTAGCCTAGCTATAGTTAGCTAGGTCAACCAATACATCGTCATGAGTAGCTTAGCTATAGTTAGCTAGGTCAACCAATACATTATTATGAGTAGCTTAGCTATAGTTATCTAGGTCAACCAATACATTATCATGAGTAGCCTAGCTATAGTTAGCTAGGTCAACCAATACATCATCATGAGTAGCTTAGCTATAGTTAGCTAGGTCAACCAATACATTATCATGAGTAGCCTAGTTATAGTTAGCTAGGTCAACCAATACATCATCATGAGTAACCTAGCTATAGTTAGCTAGGTCAACCAATACATTATCATGAGTAGCCTAGTTATAGTTAGCTAGATCAACCAATACATCATCATGAGTAGCTTAGTTATAGTTAGCTAGGTCAACCAACACATCGGCATGAGTAGCCTAGCTATAGTTAGCTAGGTCAACCAATACATCATCATGAGTAGCTTAGCTATAGTTAGCTAGGTCAACCAATACATCGTCATGAGTAGCTTAGCTATAGTTAGCTAGGTCAACGAATACATCATCATGAGTAGCCTAGCTATAGTTAGCTAGGTCAACCAATACATCGTCATGAGTAGCTTAGCTATAGTTAGCTAGGTCAACCAATACATTATTATGAGTAGCTTAGCTATAGTTAGCTAGGTCAACCAATACATCATCATGAGTAACCTAGCTATAGTTAGCTAGGTCAACCAATACATCATCATAAGTAGCCTAGTTATAGTTAGCTAGGTCAACCAATACATCATCATAAGTAGCCTAGTTATAGTTAGCTAGGTTAACCAATACATCATCATGAGTAGCCTAGCTATAGTTAGCTTGGTCAACCAATACATCTTCATGAGTAGCCTAGCTATAGTTAGCTTGGTCAACCAATACATCGTCATGAGTAGCCTAGCTATAGTTAGCTAGGTCAACCAATACATCATCATGAGTAGCCTAGCTATAGTTAGCTAGGTCAACCAAAACATCGTCATGAGTAGCTTAGCTATAGTTAGCTAGGTCAACCAATACATTATTATGAGTAGCTTAGCTATAGTTATCTAGGTCAACCAATACATTATCATGAGTAGCCTAGCTATAGTTAGCTAGGTCAACCAATACATCATCATGAGTAGCTTAGCTATAGTTAGCTAGGTCAACCAATACATTATCATGAGTAGCCTAGTTATAGTTAGCTAGGTCAACCAATACATCATCATGAGTAGCTTAGTTATAGTTAGCTAGGTCAACCAACACATCGGCATGAGTAGCCTAGCTATAGTTAGCTAGGTCAACCAATACATTATTATGAGTAGCTTAGCTATAGTTATCTAGGTCAACCAATACATTATCATGAGTAGCCTAGCTATAGTTAGCTAGGTCAACCAATACATCATCATGAGTAGCTTAGCTATAGTTAGCTAGTGTGGGGTTTTATAAGGTTTTTTGACATGCTTAACTAACTATAAGCTAGTAGGGCTTCTTATGCATTAAAGTTTGAATTACTGACTCATGTGAACCTGCATTTTCCATTGTTCTCACTCTTACCAGTGCTCAGGGCCTAACCATGAGGCCACAGCCTGAAATATGTGTGTGTATGCAACAAATGTATCTGAGCATAAGATATGAACAGCAGTGTGAAATGTGTGTGTGTTAAAAAAGGGCGCTGTACTGTGTGACCGAGACTGTGCTAATCTTAGAGAGGCACAGGAGGGGAGTGAATCAGGAGACTGCTGACTGTGGTGTACAATAGACAATAACAGATAAACTATACACACGAAGAACATCTGTGAGGTTCTGAGTTATGCACTATAACCCAATACTATAACAAACGTGGTTGAATATTAGCAACTGTATTACATGTGATTGAATACTATAACAAACGTGATTGGATATTGACAAACTGTTGACCTGGGAGCCTGGGTGTCTGTGTGTGTGTGCTGGAAGTAACAGTTAGCCCCAGATAAGAGTGCTGGGAAGCTGTAGTTAGCCTTGAGCGAGAACAGTGGACATTGTATACAGGTGCAAATATCTCAGACAATGTTACAAAACTGTCTGACCCCAGTCTCTGGGGTGAGGGAGCGTAATCTACACAGCAACAGCGACAGGACACCAGAGAGCGCAAAGGGGCTGGGACCAGCTTATGCGCCAACACCAACGATAGGCTGGGTGAGTCTAAACCACGCCCAGTCTCTACTCTGACAGGCCGGCTCGGAAGTGGGAACTAATCTCTGTCACGAGTATAATATACTATCTTTGTCAGGAACAAATCAGTTCTCTGTCTTATCCTGCGTGATGAAACATTGAACCCGTATATACGGAAATTGTATTTGCCATTTATTAACTTTTGAATTAAACAATTATTTTAACCAAGTTCAGGTGTCATATTGTTCCTATCTCAGTTGAACTTTCGCAGCCTTAACAATTGGTGACCCCGACGTGATCTGAGGGAACTTTGCTGGACATTGTTGCGCCAGCCTTTGGCCTAGACTGTCGCCAGACGGGGTCCTCTCACAAAAAGACCGGTCTACTAAAACAGGTAAGCAGAAGCCTATTGTTGGCGTTAACCAAATTTATTTTGTGAGAAAACCTAACTGGTGTAAGTTGCTAAATTTTCGAACCATATGTTCATTACAGTAAAGTAAGGGTAAAACTAATTACGTATTATTTAATTACGTACTACTTGATGGCGAATGCATTTTCAGTTGGCCAACAGAATAACAATGGAATGACTGTATGTGTATGAAGTGAAATTAAAAGCCTGATTGTGTGTGTGTATGTATGTAAGCTAGGGTTGTCTCAAATGTCTATAAGATTAGGGAAGTGTTTGAGGACAATGGCAACATAACCACCGTGAATGGCGGAATATTGGAAATAAGATAAGTTCTAATAATTGAGCGGCAATATACAGGGTTCACGGATTTTTATGTATTTACATGGTGTGTTGGATATAAGATAAATTGTCGCTTAATGTTAAAGTGGACGGCAACATAGTCCAGGGAAAGGCAGAAGAATTGGATATAAGATAAGTCTAGGTGGTCCCTCGACGGCAATTCACTGTATAAGACATGTTCCCTGTAACAAGTGAACGGCAAGACATTGGTGAAGAGAGGTTGGGTTATATGCGCATATGACCCAACGGCAGTGTTTTGGAGATAAGATAAGTTCACTGATTGAATAAGACGTGTTGGATATAAGATAAGTCACACTGTATGCTTGTCTTGCTTTATGATTGAACTTTTATGTATGTATTGTGTCAGGCTGCTATAATAACAAAAAGTGAGGTCATGCATGTAGATTACATAACCATATATACTTAAGTTGTACATTAACCACATACTATACTCTCACATTATTTGTCACGGACACCCTAGTCTAACTAGGTATTAACAGTTAAAACAAAAATTATAAAACATAAGATATAATAAGAAACAGGTATGGCTCAAATTGAAAAGGTGGCTGGGTGAAAAGCTATACAGAGAATGGACAGAAGAGGGCAGCATTGCCACACTCAACTGGCTCCCAGTCGACGGGGAGCCTGCTTGAATGCTGGTGACATAACAAAAAACTTAAAACCAATTCGGAGTAGAGAGAATACAGATAATCCTCGCTGGGGGAAAGCTTGGACCTTTGAATTGTAATATTTTCTGGGGAATTGTCTCGGTACCGGAGTTTGCGACTACAGACAATTGTTATAATAGGGTTATTGGCTCCTTTATTCCAAAAGTGATGGTAGTTCAGGGGTTAAATAACTGCCTCCCAAGCTTCAGACCTGACTTCGATTCACGGTAAATGCTCTGACTAAAATCGGAGTATTGTAATTAAACCATTTGTATGTTTTGCCTGAGAAAATATGGTCATTAGTGTCGGTATAGGATATAAACTGAAACATTTTAATAACTTGTTTAGGTTAAAATGACAGACTAATCTAATTCTAAATTGTAGCGATGCTCTTTCGATGTGATACGTTGTGTTGCCTCAATGATCTTCATGAATAATGTATGGAGACATGAGTCGTATTTATATTACTGAATCGTAGAGTTGACAGTTACCTAAATCTGATGAATTCTAAAGAATAACGGATAAATACGATAAAGTTTTGCCCATCGGAATGTTATAATTATTATGGATGATTGACGTGCGATATAAATTTAGCGAAGTATATGGTACGTTTACACTTTGGAGTAGAGAAAGTTGAGAAGTTGATTTTACTTATACGATAGTTTTGGTGCAAAACTCAGTTGGAGTAAGTAGATGTTTTGCCTAGAGGCATGAATAAGACAGTTAGTTTTGGTATTGTATTGGCTACTAATTTTCAGGGTACGTTGCTAGAGACAGGATGATTTGTTGTGTAACGACGTAAAACAACGTCATTAGGTTGGATACACAATTACGTTACTCGAATGGATTTGGCCATTGTTCAGGTACACTATTTTCTGTACTTCTGGCAGCACTGTCAGTATAGTTTTGATTAAGAGATGTTGCTTGACGTTGTAAATTCTATTCAAGATCCAATCTTTGTGATAAATTGTGTTTGGTTTATCGAACTGTTAGTGGAATTAAATAATTCCTCTAATGTACTCATTAATTAAATTCAATCTGTCTATTTATAAGAATTTGTAAGATACTTATTAACATAAAATAGACAGGATACAGTCTTATTAAAAGTAGATAATAGTGTTTATTCTCGGAGCTTGCTGCCATTTGATCATAAACACAGGTTTATATACAAGATATGACGTCATAGGTTACAGAATTAAGTCTCATTGTCCTGACAAATAGAAAACAGGTTCAAAAGTTCATTCCAACTTCACAGGGCACTCACATGACACATATATAATCATTTATCCTGAAGGCTCACTATAATTTATTACCACTTTAGCAGACAACTCAAGATAATGGAAGACCTAAAAAGTTTATCTAAACACCTCAGGGCTAAGTTGGGTCAGTTCAACCATAGTTTAACGACCCTTTCTGCTTATTTTATGACCCACAACACAAATCTCTTTTCACCAGGCATGCAGAGTTCAATTTGTTATAGTTTTATCTAAAGCTAGAATTTGTTTTAACTATTTATTAACAAAATTCCTAACAATCCACCCTAAATAACAAAACAATTCATAGCTACATATCAAATATCATATAGAAACATAAATGTTATACAAGAATAAAACCACATCAATACATGTATTTACACTCCATCAACATCAATGATTGTTCTAACCTTCATCAGAAACATAACTCTATATTTAGATATCTACAATCTTCATTAAAGAAACAGTCTATACATTGAAACTTGTAACCGTCTAAATTCTCTAAACGTCAAATACAGTTTCATCCAATCTCGGTTCCTCATAATTAAAAGATCCGGAATCGTTCTCCACTAGATCCGGCCCCATACATTCATCCTTCCACTGGTCAGAGCTTAGAATTGATCCGTACTTCATCATCTGTTGTGTCATCGATTTCTCCAGAATCCTGGAAATGAGAACTTTCACACACGGAATCAAACCACATCCGCACAAAACTAACACAGTCACACAGGTGAAGATAGCCCATAACACAGTAATCATGACATTTTTCCATTTCCCAAACATACTGTTAAACCAATTAGTCAGAGAAGTATCCACCCCTGAGGTCACTGCCAACTCGTGAGCTAGGGTGGTTAAACCTGCCAAGGCCTTGGTCACTGATCCATCCGGAGCTGTGTTACTTGGGATAAACGTACAGCACATCGACCCGAATAACACACAAACCCCACCCTTTTCTGCCTATAACATATCTAACGCGATTCTATTCTATTCTGCCAAGCCATTCATTACATCTCTGGTATAATTGATCTAGTCCACATTCTTATTGAGAGTGGACCACTAGAAAATACTTGACTCTAATCCTGCTATGATCTAATTCTTCGCTTTGAATTGGATCTGGATAAGGGTAAAGAGCATGCCTAACTGCACTAGTGCACAACTACCGTTCCAATTGGTAGGCAGGTTAGGTCACAGCTTCATACCTCCACACTCTAAACCTTTTCATCTGCCAGTCAGGTCCCTCATTGTCTTCTCGGTTGTAACATACTCAGTCCTATTGCATGTACTGACTTCCCCTACTTCCCATCCGTGTGTTATGTAGCGATCCATAAAATCCTGTCACTGTGAAAGAGAAAATCTGGATGTAATCGGCACCTGGGGACACATATCACAGATCAATGCAACTGTCATAGTTCAGCTTCCTGCCCTCTTGAACCGCTTTATCATACAGGCCATTCCATGGGTGTAGCAATTCCATCAAATGGAAAGGAAATGGTTATGAACTGAGGTTTTGCTGAGGCATGCCTAACCATAGGTTAGAATCCCATAACAGTTTCCACCTCAATCACTTCCTTAAAATCTTTCATCTGAACCATCCACATCGGCCTTGGCTCTGGACAACTCTACGGTCAGTATCTGCTTTGTCTGGGGCTCTGCTTGTATTCTGGCTGACTATCATCTGCTCTAACTTCTCGTACTCGGAATGGCACTAGGTTGTCAACTGAAACCCTTACTTTCACTACTCTCCATCTTCCATACTGGGTATGTAGATTTATGTAGCCCTCTCTCATGATGTGAGCTATAACCTGTTTCCATGAACTACACAGGGACTTTCATAGATGTCTTCCACAATGGCTGCTCTTAGTCCTAAACTGCCAAGGAGTCAGAGACCCCATTTGGTCTGCATAGAACTCCACAGAGACATCCTTCCCAATCTCTACTCTAACTTCCTGTCAATCCAGATCAAGTGATCTCTTATGCTTGGTTAATACAAAATCCTCATTGTCTAACTATGTGTCAATATTACCCTCTGGCCTTCTTGGGGTTCATGGTGTATCAGAAATATGGCTCCCACAACCAGACAGCTCATGATGGACCGCTCACCTATAAAGCCCCACACTCTCCCAGAGAAAACATCATCAGCAAGAAGCCAGACACACTTTCACTTCTATGAACAAACACAGGGATGGAATGACGGGAAAAGGAAATCTTCATCCGAGAGATGGCCCCCAGAATTCTGTTAATTCCAGTTCTCCTCTCGGACACTGTGCTTGTTCGACAGTGTCAATGTGTCTTACCCTCCCGCAGTGTGATATGAATCCGGGTAGCTCTTTCAGCTAGCTGTTACCAGGAGTCCTTGGTATGGTCCCCCCAACAGGCCTCAGGGACTGGATTGAGTGACTTCACCTGTAATTCACCTGTAGTGCATAAAATCTTGGACCTACAGGTTTGGTTAAACAAACAACCTTTTCATGTAATTAACAATACTTCTTTCTATTTCTATATCTGCTTATTTAGCTAGATTTTTTTTAAATTAGTTTATCATCCAATAGGCCACATCCTATCCTAGACCACAACTTACCCATCCCCCCTTTGTTACCTGGCTCTGCCAGGTAACAACCTTGCCTAACCTAACCAATGACTTAGGTAAAATTAGTGTAAATTATCCTTATGTCTGACATTATCATGTAGGAACGCCCCTTTCATTCGCCGCATGTCCAATTCTCCCTTGGCCGTCCATTCATATCTATCCTTTTCCAATTCTCTGTCAAGTGACTTATCTACTTTAAAAGGTATCTGTGCTGCTTATATATGTTCTTAAATATATATATATTTATTGATTTAAACCGTAACCCTCTTCTCACCTATCTTATTTCACAGCCTACCTTGCTCATGTCCTGGTTCCCCCCTCTCCACTCTGCTCTCAAACCTTCAAGATCTCAACAGTGCGTGGCAGACCCCTCTGTCTGCCTTTTTCTCATAATAGTCAATAACAACTATGTGTTCCATCCAAATATTAACTAAGTGTCTCACTGTTTTGGCTTTATCTAAAATCATGGATTTAAAAAAACAACATGTCTTATAGTGTCAATCTCTAAAGTCCTTACATAACCTTAATCAACCCATCTCCATCCTATCAATAATCCTAAATCATCACATATGCCATATACCCCTGTCAATTTTAATACTATTTAAATAAAAATCTTCTAATGGCCAAAGCAAATGGTAACCATATCAAATCCTTTCTTTACTAATAAGCTCTCTCCCCCAGGAGTCCACTGTTTTTTAATTAAATAATAACATTGGTTAACCTTAAACTCAGTCCCATAAATAATTAATATATGTTTTACAGTGTGGATACCTTATCCACAGTAAATTACCACTCCTAAGAACTAAAACGTATTTCTTCTCATAAATAATTTTAATGCCTATGTATTTTCCTGCCCTATTGGCTTAAAATATCTCCTGTCCAAACCTCAATGTATCAATCTTCCCTCATTTATTATTGATGACAAAGGGGATTTTTCCAGTTGTAATACCAAATCAATAATAGTCAATTAATTTACCTCAAAACTAGTATCCCAAATGACCACAAATGCATTATCTTCATGGCCCTCCCCCGAAGCTGATCAGACTTCAAGAGACAGCCATGATAAAGGTCAAAGGTTATACCACCCTTGTATAGTCATGTTCCTAGACATTTTAAAGAACCCTTTATCCTTAAAATCAAAAAATTCACTTGTGTAATTAAAACTCAGAAGATAAAAACTCATAAAACTCCATATGTGAGCATGCCCCTTTAAAATACCTTTGCACTAAAACAAAACAGTCCTAACAAATGTTTTATGTGTGTATATTTGCAAACCTTAATGAAAAAACAAAAACCTTTCAGGCCCTTTCCAATTTGGTCGTTTATGGCCTCAATCTCACTCCTCAATCTCAAGATAATAGTCCCAGGAAACATCCAAGGAGACAATAAAACTCCCACTCTCCCAGGAAAAACACAAAACGCCTAACTAGCATTCACTGTGCTACATCGATTCAGAAACTCAAAAGTGAACTATTAACCAAACCTAATGATAATTCCTCTTTACCTCAAATCATTAATCATAAGTTTTAAACAACGTCAATGTATATGCCTACTTAAGTGAACATGCTAGCCTTAGATGCAATTAACCTGATATTTATTATCTAACCGTATTACTTTTTTCCTCTGTCGCAAATGTCGTACATTTCTCAGTGTAAGAAATCAGTAATTTAATCCCAGGTATTTAATAAAAATGTAAACGTATTTTCCCATGGCTCCTTCAACTTACATATTTTAGATAACTTCCATCCGTCCCGGAAGAAGGAATCCTACTTAAACACACCAGAATACAATGTTTATAATCAATAACCATCAGAATCCATTATCACTATGTTTTACGATTCAGACATTCAGATCTCCCTTTCTCTCAGCCAAATATAGTCCAATAAACACCATAAATCAATGATGCCCACCTAGCGAATCTGTTGCTAGTTTTTAGCATCTTTCCTGACTACCCTGACGACTTACAGCTTCTTTTAAAAATGTATTTGGAAATGACTATCAACTTCTGAAAAGTGACTCAAAACAATAATGGACGCATTTTCCTTCTAAATGACACAAACACTTTTCTCTGCCACACCCCAGTCACAACATCATTGCCGTAGCGACAAAAGTGCCTTGTGGGTGATGTCATCAACAGGCGCTCAACCCAGACCCAAGCCGCAACGACTTTCAATGAATTGTAAATAATTGTTGGCTGTCTGCAGCAACAGTAGTACGGGTTCGATAAACCAAACCCAATTTATCACAAAGGTTGGATCTTGAATAGAATTTACAACGTCAATCAACATCTCTCAATCAAAACTATACTGCCAGAATTATAGAAAATAGTGTACCTGAACAATGGCCAAATCCATTCGAGTAACGTAATTGTGTATCCCACCGAATGACATTGTTTTTACGTCGTTACAAAACAAATCATCCTGTCTCCAGCAACGTACCCTGAAAATGAGTAGCCAATACAATACCAAAACGAACTGTCTAATTCATATCTACTTACTCCAGCTGAGTTTTGCATCAAAACTATCGTATAAGTAAAATCAACTTCTCAACTTTCTCTACTCCAAAGTGTAAAAGTACCATATACTTCGCCAAATTTATATCGCATGTCAATCATCCATAATAATTATAATATTCCGATGGGCACAACTTTATCGTATTTCTCCGTTATTCTTTAGAATTCATCAGATTTAGTAACTATCTCTTCCTTGATTCAGCATTTTAATTACGACTATATTCCCAATACATTATTCAAACATATAATTTAGGCAACAGACATCGTCTTGCATCGAAATTCGCTTCGTTATTATTTTAAGTGGAACGAATTAGTCTATTAATTTAACCTATACAATCTATTAAAACGTTCAGTTTATATCTTATACAAACACTAGCAACTATAACTTTCTAGGCAAAACATACAAATAGTTTAATTAGAATCAAAAACTCTGATTCTAGTCAAAGCATTCACCGGGAACTGAACCCGAGACTCTCGCGTTCCAGGCGAGAATTCTACCACTGATCCACCAAAGCCATGTAAATAACAAAAACTTATTCGCATTTAAACCCACTTTACATGTATCTGTATTCGTAATTCCAATCCCGAGTCAACAAAATATCCCTAATTTAAAAGCTCAAGCCTTTCCTCAGTGAGAATTCCCATTTTTCTCGCTTTCGTTGTTTCTCGACTCTCTCTTATTCTCCCGATAGCCGTGCCTGACCTCCCTCTTAATTAAATTACAATCTTGATGTTTATGTCCTAACCTGTCACAATGTGTGCAGGGAATATTACACTCCCAGGCGATATGCCCTAAATGATTGCAATTAAAACATTTTCTCTTTTTCTTTTGACTCACATTTCCCACTTTTCTCGACTTATTTTCTTTCTCTACACCCCGCCATCAAGAACTCAACTCTTTTCCTAGCTTCCGAAAGCCAGACTCTAGCTGTGTATAACCCCTGTTTATTCTGCTTCTTCTCATCCTCACCACACTCCTTGTGTATCTGTTTGATAAGCAATTCTAGTTTTTCAACATTTAGCCTACCATCAAATCCATAATGCTTACTCCATTTTGGACAGAATTCTAAATTACTCTTATCTTTCAGTTCCATAAAACGCTGGTCTCCCGTTAATACCGGGACCTCCTTGGAGGATTTACTACCCATGTTTGATAAATCCTTGCCTTTACTAGTAGTTATGGTATTTATCACCTATCTATGTCTTTCTATTTATTTATTTATTTCTCTATGTGTGTGTTACCACTTCCTACCGCTCTCACAATTTAGGTGAATATATTTCTATGTTATGTGCGTTTTACCGTTACCTAGTTATAATCTATGTGTATGAATTTATATGATTCTCTTCCCTGGAAACTTTATCTATAGCGTTGTTATTGATCGGACATTAGATCTCACTTTAAACTATCAGTTATTACCCAGGGGACACACTTCCCTGGTCAAACTCTGGTTGTATTTATCCAATCTCACTTCGCTATATTAAGTTTCCCTCCCACTCTTTTGGATATTATTTCTTTCAGTATTGAATAGGATCAGTTATTCCGTTCACCTAGGATTACCCTGCCTTCTCACCAAACCGAATTTATCCTCACCTGTTTTAATATCCCTATCCGCTATATTTCATAGTCAGACTACGTCCCCCAGACAGATAGACTATTTAGGTTAAAACTTTATTTAGGTATGTCTTTTGAATTAATGGCTGTCCTATTTGTACAAAACGACCGTCCTAACAACACTTACTATATCCCACCCTTAATAACCCTCACAGCTTGCAAGGCCCGGACCATTAAGTTCATTATTTTTTTTACGGTAATGCACCTACCAAGGTCTTTTCGGACCTTTTCATCCATCCATCTTGTATTTCGGTCATACAAGTAACCCACAATCTGTTTGGAATATCCGAAGCTACTATTATTGATAAATGCTAAACACGTTTAGAATTTAAAATCAAAGATAACTTACATCATACCCCCCACATTCGAGAATAAAGACTATTTACCTTCGTCTTGCAGACTGGAAAAAGCAATGCCGGTTTGATTCCGTCACCGTCTCTGTCGACCTCAGATATATATATACCGGCCTGTTTTTTAACCTCAATTCAGAGGCCAGGACTTTAAATAACGGGTCTTGACCCGCCCGTGCACGGTTTTCGGCTAATATCTTCGGATGACAGAGGCAAAGTTTGGAAATCCACTCGAAGGACCAATTGTTAGTGGAATTAAATAATTCCTCTAATGTACTCATTAATTAAATTCAATCTGTCTATTTATAAGAATTTGTAAGATACTTATTAACATAAAATAGACAGGATACAGTCTTATTAAAAGTAGATAATAGTGTTTATTCTCGGAGCTTGCTGCCATTTGATCATAAACACAGGTTTATATACAAGATATGACGTCATAGGTTACAGAATTAAGTCTCATTGTCCTGACAAATAGAAAACAGGTTCAAAAGTTCATTCCAACTTCACAGGGCACTCACATGACACATATATAATCATTTATCCTGAAGGCTCACTATAATTTATTACCACTTTAGCAGACAACTCAAGATAATGGAAGACCTAAAAAGTTTATCTAAACACCTCAGGGCTAAGTTGGGTCAGTTCAACCATAGTTTAACGACCCTTTCTGCTTATTTTATGACCCACAACACAAATCTCTTTTCACCAGGCATGCAGAGTTCAATTTGTTATAGTTTTATCTAAAGCTAGAATTTGTTTTAACTATTTATTAACAAAATTCCTAACACGAACCCGTACTATTGCCTGTTGCAGTTAGTCAACAATTATTTACAGTGAACACAGGTTGAGCGCTAGTAAACGCATATCTTGATTTGAACTATACTAATCTATTTGATAAAATTACTAAACCTATATATTCAACATTTGATAATGATTGGCAAATCCGTATATTTAACCACAACTTTGAATTTAGCATTGGGTATTATAGGAGGAACGGGATACAATTTGTACTTTCCCCACCGGGTGTGGTTGTATCAAATTATGCCAGAGAAAATTATTTGTGTCATTTAGAGGGAAAATGCGTGCATTATAGCTTTGCTTCACTTTTCAAAAGTTGCTACAAGTTATTGGTTTTTGGTTAGGTAACACCGGGGAATTCGAACAAGAAGTAAACGTATTCTAAACGTGATCTGTTTTCATTATGGGGAACAATGAACGGCCCGCAAACTGGTATGGCTGGGAGTGTTTTATTTTAGAGGGACAGTACACGTTTATCACAGTTGTGTGAATGAGTTACATGAAACATCGGGGAAATTTAAAACGAATGATTTGAGGGTATTATCATAATTATTAGGTTTTGTTTTTGTAGTAAACGTTTGGGTTAAGGGGTTTCCGTGTTCCCAGAGACAAGATATCTTAAAGGGGTACACTCATATATGGAATATTAGGAGTTTTATTTTCTGAGTTTTATTTAGACAAGGGACTTTTTTAAGATAAAGGGTTCTTTTAGTATGTCTAGACATGGTATGGAACACGAATGTAAGGGGGTGGTGTAACCTTTGACCAGTTTTCATTGCGTTCCCAGGTGGTTTGATCACCCACAGGGGGACGCGGTGAAGATAATGAATTTGTGGTCATTTGGGATACTAGTTTTGAGGTAAATTAATTATAATAGAGTTTATAGCTCTTGAACATAATTGTAGTTTGAACCACAGAGGAGTCAGGATTCTGTTTTTAAACATTGGCTATGAAGGTTTTGAATTGGCTATTGTTGATTTGGTATTACAACAGAAAAAATCCCATTTGTCATCGATAATAAATGGGGGATGATATGATACATTGAGGTTTGAACAGGAGATATTTTAAGCCAATAGGGCAGGAAAATACATAAGCATTTAAATTATTAATAAAAATAAATAAGTTTCAGTTCTTAGGAGTGGTAATTTACTGTGGATAAGGTATCCACACTGTAAAACATATATTAATTATTTATGAGTCTGAGTTTAAGGATAACCAATGTTATTGTTAAATAAAATATAGTTGACTCTTGGGGGAGAGAGCTTATTAGTAAAGAAAGGATTTGATATGGTTAGCATTTGTTTTGGCTATTAGAAGATTTTTATTTAAATAGTATTAAAATTGACAGGGGTATATGACATTTGTGGTGATTTAGGATTATTGATATGATAGAGATAGGTTGATTAAGGTTATGTAAGGACTTTAGAGATTGACACTATAAGACATGTTGTTTTTTTAAATCCATGATTTTAGATAAAGTCAAAACAGTGAGACACTTGGTTAATATTTCAAAGGAACACATAGTTGTTATTGACTATTATGAGAAAAAGGCAGACAGAGGGGTCTACCCCGCACTGTTGAGACTTTGAAGGTTTGAGAGCAGAGTGGAGAGGGGGGACCAGGAAATGAGCAAGGTGGGCTGTGAAATAAGATAGGAGAGAAAGGGTTTAACATATATAAGCAGCACAGATACATTTTAAAGTAGATAAGTCACTTGACAGAGAATTGGAAAAGGATAGATATGAATGGACGCCCAAGGGAGAATTGGATATGCGGCGAATGAAAGGGGCGTTCCTACATGATAATGTAGAACATAACAATATTTTACTAATCTTACCTAAGTCATTATTTAGAGTAGGTAAGGTTGTTACCTGGCCAGAGCCAGGTATCAAAAGGGGGATGGGTACATTGTGGTCTAGGATAGGATGGGGCTTATTGGATAATAAACTAATAAAAAAAAAATATATAAAAAATTCTAGCTAACAAATAGGCATAGAAGTTAAATATATAATCAGATAGAACAAATGAGAAACTGTTTGTTAACCAAACCTGTATGTCCAAGATTTTATGCATCACAGGTGAATTAAAGGAGAAGGTGATTCACTCGACCTGGGGGCATATCGCACTTGGAGGGTGAGACACACTGACACTGCCGAATGATCACAGAGTTAAGGAGAAGAACCTAGCTAATAAAGTTCGGGGGTCAACTCCTTAATGAAGATTCCCTGACCCCGCCCTCTCATCACTGTGTACGTTCATAGAAGTGAAAGTGTTGCTTGATCTCTGGCTGATGATGTGTTCTCTGGGAGAGGGTGGGGCTTTACAGGACTGCTTGTAGTCCTGAGCTGTCTGATTAGGATACGATGGGGATGGTTACCATCACAGTGCTGCCAGAGCCACCACCAGTTCCAACAGACCGAGGTTCAGCCGGCCTCCTCCACCACTTCAAGACCAAGTCCCACACCATCACCTAAGCTCTCCAATCTGGTACAGGTAATAAATGTAAAAGACATCTCAGATAGTGACCAATTGGGGACTGAAACTGGTTAAGAGGGAAGGGAGAATATGTGGTTGGCCTATATGAGATACACAGCCAAAACACTTAATAGAAAGGACTGTGTCGTATGTGGACATGCCAGACCTATTCTGGCTGCTCACCCATTTGCCCTAAGTAATGGGGGAAGGTTGGATGTGCATATTGGAAAGTTTAAGCCAAATTCAACCCTGTGTAAAACTCTGAGTCTTGTGTTCCCAGAAGTCCCTCCCCAGAAGACACCATGGGGGTTAAGGCATATGGGGGATATTACAGCTGTATCACTGGTACAGGTAGGGGTATAGACTATGGGAGGCTCCCTACTACTGACTGCATCACTAATGTCACTATTAATGCCACCTGGCCCATTTAAGGGCTGAACCAAACTAGAGGTGTTGCTGATGTATGGTGGATGTGTGGACCTGCCAGGCGGTTGACCCCTATTTTGAAAGGAGACTGGCAGGGCACATGTGCTTTGGCCAGTCTGATAACACCATTGACTATTATTGAGGTTACAGCTAACCAACTCCTGGGATCTGCACATGACACAGAGGCTCGGGACCAACCCAGGAGACGGCAGAAACGTGACGCTCCTTGGTCCGAGGGTACAGATAACATCCACACCAACCTGTTGGGGTCCCAATAGGGGTCCCCCACGAATTCCAGACATTAAACAGAAATGATGGCCTGTGGCATTTATTGCCCATTATTGGCCCAGCTATTGTTGATGCTAAGCAAACTGCCTGGATCAATTATATCTACTATAATCAACAATGATTTGTTAACTACACCCACAACCCTGATGGCTGAACAATTGGATGCCACCTCTCGAACCAGTAGACAAAATAGACTAGCACTAGACATGATTCTGGCCAACCAGGGGGGTGTTTGTACAATGTTTGGAGAACAATGTTGCACGTTTATCCCTAACAATACCAGTCTGGATGGGAGCATTTCAAAAGCTCTGAGCGGGTTGGAAAAGTTATCTGTGGAGATGAAGGGTCTTGCAGGTGTGGAGGAGAGTGGACTGTTCTCCTGGCTGGGTGGCTGGTTTGGTGAGTACACTGCATTGATGGTTACTGGATTTCTGACCCTAATAGTTGTATTTCTTATGTTAATGTGCTGTGCTGCACGTATTATCCCCTGTTTGAGGAAATCTTTTACAGATGTTGCGCACGCTGCAGTTATGATGCCACTGCTTGCTCACGGGGGGATGCTGAGACTGTCTTGACAGAGGATGATCCATGGTTTGCTATAAAAGAATAGAAATAAAAATTTGCTTATTTTTAGTTTTAATTCATTATTTTTTGCTTCACAATATATCTTTGTAATCTTTTACCCTGTATGTTGTCCTACCTTATGTCAAGGTATAAATTTCCTGGGTGGGAGGTAGCCAACCTAGTACCTGTTAGGGGTAGCAGGGTGGACTAGATGGTTTTTATTTTCTATACAATAAAGGTGTGTTTCTTTTAATCTTTGTATTCTGAGATCAAAAGGAGGAGTCGAAATGCAACTTAGCCTATATCATTTGTTGATTTTTTCTTTGTTGATTAAAAAATCAAATAAATTAATTAATTAATAATAAACTTTTTATTATTTTCATGAAATGCTATTAACATATTACTATAATGAGTGACACCCTTGTGGGTGTCAAAAGGGGGAATCAAAATTTCTATGTAAAGAGATCTATGAATAAAACTGTACTCCCTAAGAAGGTTATAAGTTCCTGGGTGGTAACGAGCCCACCTAGTATATGGAAAAGGGATGAAATGTTTATTGTATGTGACACCTTTTTGGTGTCAAACGGGGGATTGTGGGGTTTTATAAGGTTTTTTGACATGCTTAACTAACTATAAGCTAGTAGGGCTTCTTATGCATTAAAGTTTGAATTACTGACTCATGTGAACCTGCATTTTCCATTGTTCTCACTCTTACCAGTGCTCAGGGCCTAACCATGAGGCCACAGCCTGAAATATGTGTGTGTATGCAACAAATGTATCTGAGCATAAGATATGAACAGCAGTGTGAAATGTGTGTGTGTTAAAAAAAGGCGCTGTACTGTGTGACCGAGACTGTGCTAATCTTAGAGAGGCACAGGAGGGGGGTGAATCAGGAGACTGCTGACTGTGGTGTACAATAGACAATAACAGATAAACTATACACACGAAGAACATCTGTGAGGTTCTGAGTTATGCACTATAACCCAATACTATAACAAACGTGATTGAATATTAGCAACTGTATTACATGTGATTGAATACTATAACAAACGTGATTGGATATTGACAAACTGTTGGCCTGGGAGCCTGGGTGTCTGTGTGTGTGTGCTGGAAGTAACAGTTAGCCCCAGATAAGAGTGCTGGGAAGCTGTAGTTAGCCTTGAGCGAGAACAGTGGACATTGTATACAGGTGCAAATATCTCAGACAATGTTACAAAACTGTCTGACCCCAGTCTCTGGGGTGAGGGAGCGTAATCTACACAGCAACAGCGACAGGACACCAGAGAGCGCAAAGGGGCTGGGACCAGCTTATGCTCCAACACCAACGATAGGCTGGGTGAGTCTAAACCACGCCCAGTCTCTACTCTGACAGGCCGGCTCGGAAGTGGGAACTAATCTCTGTCACGAGTATAATATACTATCTTTGTCAGGAACAGATCAGTTCTCTGTCTTATCCTGCATGATGAAACATTGAACCCGTATATACGGAAATTGTATTTGCCATTTATTAACTTTTGAATTAAACAATTATTTTAACGCAGCCTTAACACTAGGTCAACCAATACATTATCATGAGTAGCCTAGTTATAGTTAGCTAGGTCAACCAATACATCATCATGAGTAGCTTAGTTATAGTTAGCTAGGTCAACCAATACATCATCATGAGTAGCTTAGCTATAGTTAGCTAGGTCAACCAATACATCATCATGAGTAGCTTAGTTATAGTTAGCTAGGTCAACCAATACATCATCATAAGTAGCCTAGCTATAGTTAGCTAGGTCAACCAATACATCATCATGAGTAGCTTAGTTATAGTTAGCTAGGTCAACCAATACATCATCATGAGTAGCTTAGTTATAGTTAGCTAGGTCAACCAACACATCGGCATGAGTAGCCTAGCTATAGTTAGCTAGGTCAACCAATACATCATCATGAGTAGCTTAGCTATAGTTAGCTAGGTCAACCAATACATCGTCATGAGTAGCTTAGCTATAGTTAGCTAGGTCAACCAATACATCATCATGAGTAGCCTAGCTATAGTTAGCTAGGTCAACCAATACATCGTCATGAGTAGCTTAGCTATAGTTAGCTAGGTCAACCAATACATTATTATGAGTAGCTTAGCTATAGTTAGCTAGGTCAACCAATACATCATCATGAGTAACCTAGCTATAGTTAGCTAGGTCAACCAATACATCGTCATGAGTAGCTTAGCTATAGTTAGCTAGGTCAACCAATGCATCATCATGAGTAGCCTAGCTATAGTTAGCTAGGTCAACCAATACATTATCATGAGTAGCTTAGCTATAGTTAGCTCGTTCAACCAATAGAAGCCAAGTATTTGAGTGCATGCTTCCTCCAAAGCTGGACATGGTCAGCTCATTGATTGATCAGAGGAAGGTGGTCAGGGAGATAGAAAAATAGATAGAACAATTGTCAAGAAGGTTATTGTATTTCATATTGGTGTACACCTATTGTGATCTAAATACACTAGCAAAGCAAGTAGTGTTTAATGACACAGTTCAATACCTTACAACTGACCCTCATCTACAAATTGGGTCAGCAGAGACTGTGTTTTCTCAAAAAGATGGGATCTTTTCATGTGGACTGTACTATACTGACTGTTTTACAACTCTTTTATTGTGAGCATGTTAACCTTTTGTATTGTTTGTTGCTACTGTTAGTCAGAAGAACATGCCGAGAAGGATTTTCACCACAGCAAGCAAGGTACTCAGAGTCAGACAGTCAACTCCTGGCCCTCGATACAACAGAAGTGGGACAGAGACAGAGATTTCAGCAGCAAGTAGACTTTACCCTTAGGCACAGGGTAATACAGAACTGATCTTAGATCAGTGACTAGGGGCAATGCCACCTTCCTCTGATATATCACTGGGTTAATAATCCACAAGGCAGGCGGCCATATTGTGTGTCTGATCATCTGCTGTTTGAAGATAACTGACAGACCTTTTCAGACCCCTCAGATAATGATGAGCCTACAGACACTCAGTCAGACGAATCACACCTTAAAGACCTCCTCTCCTTCTGTGACCTCTACCCTTTGATACGTGAGAGCCCCAACTCATCCTGCACCAACCACGTTCCCCCCTCACCTTCTCACTCTCCACCCGAGTCTTGCCTTGTTTGTGTTTGACTACCACAGTTGTACTTTTAGTATACATAACAGTTTTACCTGTGACTTTCTCTGAAGTTACCAGTGGCACACTCTAGTATGTTCTCTGGTTCCAGTAGGACAGGACAGGCTATGGAAACCAAGACTGACAATCAATAACACAGCCACCTATAGACATGGTCTCAAGGTGAACCTTGCACCTGAGGGAACACAGTTTGGACGGTTAGAGAGAGAGATAGAGAGACAGAGAGAGAAAGGGAGAGAGAAATTGTGATTGCAAAATGGAGAGGAGTGAGATAAAGTGAAAGCGGGATAGAGGAGAAAAGAAACAGAAAGACAGAGAACGAATGGGACAAAGGCAGAAAGAGAGGGTGAAAGAGAGAGAGAAAGAGAGCGAGAGATAGCACATTCTATTGTGAAACAAAAAGCAATGAACATGGATCTCCCCTGGGTCAGAGAGCAATGTCATCTCCCACACAGGGCCTTTCAGGGTCAGCAGAAACACACGGCTGGCCAACACACTGCCTGTCTACAAACCACACATAACAAGGTTACACCTCACTAGAGAGAAGGAGAGAGAGAGGAGGAATGGGAAGGAGAGGAGGAAAAGGAAGGAGAGGAGGAAAGGGAGAGAGAGGAGGAAAGGGAGAGAGAGGAGGAAAGGGAGAGAGGAGGAAAGGGAGAGAGAGGAGGAAAGGGAGAGAGAGAATTCGAAAACAAACCCGATTTTGATAAACTCCCATATCTACTGGGTGAAATACCACAGTGTGCCGTCACAACAGCAAGATTTGTGACCTGTTGCCACAAGAAAAAGGTGGCAACAGAAATGGAAGAGCTGATGTTGTTGTACTATTCTGGAGAAAAACCTTGACTTTGTTGGTTGACACCAGACCTGTGTGTGTGTGTGTGTGTGTGTGTGTGTGTGTGTGTGTGTGTGTGTGTGTGTGTGTGTGTGTGTGTGTGTGTGTGTGTGTGTGTGTGTGTGTGTGTGTGTGTGTGTGTGTGTGTGTGTGTACATATTTCCCACAGATCACACAGACCCACAAAGTATAGAAAAATAATAATCAAACATTGATAAACTCCCATATCTATTGGGTGAAATACCACAGTGTGCCATCACAGCAGCAAGATTTGTGACCTGGGCAACCAGTGAAGAACAATGAACTCTTATTCATGTTTATTTATTTTCCCTATTTGCACATCATTACAACACTGTATATAGACATACTATGACATTTGAAATGTCTTTATTATTTTGGAACTTCTGAGTGTAATGTTTACCGTTCATTTTTATTGTTTATTTCACTTTAGTTTATTATCTATTTCACTTGCTTTGGCAATGTAAACATATGTTTCCCATGCCAATAAATCCCTCATTGAATTGAGAGGAGATGGGTTGGAGAGGAAGAGTAGAGAGAAGCTGAAAGCCAATTGGATGAAGGAGAGACTTACACACAAGAACACAAACCCCAAAACGTAATCCAAAATGTATTCCATTTCCAAGAACACACACACACACAGACACACACACACACCAACTACCAGTATATTTGTCCCAGGTTATGATTCTCCATGGTATTGTGCTGACCTGTGTGTGGAGGGTTCAGCAGGACGTCAAGACAATCTCCCAGCGCCCAAACACACGGAATTGAATCACCTCTAAGATGACCTCGTCATGGCAACGCCCCCCATAGCCGTGCCTTCTCCTGTCGGGTGGGGACCATTCAGGGTGCACTATGACCCTCCCAGTTACCCCCCTCGATAACAGACGGGGTCTGTTGGTCAACATGACAGTCTATCCCATGTCCTGTCACTGACTTGATTGACAGGTCTCCGCCCACGTCGGCTCTCAAATGACCCCCACCCCAGACAGACAAACACCATCTCTACTCCCTCTGATCCTCTGCCACAATCACACACTTACGCATGCACACTGGCACGCAGAAAAACACACTCAATTCCCTGTTGTAATGAACAAGTTAATTATATAAAACGATGTCCTCTAATCCTAAAGTAACCCGAAGCAGAACAACAGAAAACACAGCTGATTGGTGGAGGTGTACAAGCGATGAGTCACTCATAATGTGTTAATCCTCTTTACTGAAGTTGAACGAGAACCAACTATCTTTAACTACTAAGACAACATTGTCAAAGGTTTTGATCATTTAGTTACTATTGTCTATTCTAGTATAGCCATTTAAATTCTGAGATACCCACGAGGATATCATTTAGGATTAAGACTACCATCCAATTAGGCTTTTACACAAGTAGTCCTGTCTCAGCTAACCAGTAGACCTGCCTCAGCTAACCAGGATTGTGTTCAGTATATAGCAAAACTCACACACACACAGACTCTCTCTCTCTCACACACACTCACACACACACACTCTTTCACACAGACACACACACACACACACACACACACTCTTTCACACAGACAGCAGACTCTCTCACGCACACACACACGCTCAAACAACAAAACGCACACAAACAAAAAGACATGCCTACGTAAATACACATTCAACCAACCACAAACACACACATGCACGCACACACAGTCAAAAACACACACACACAACCCAGACAGAAAAGCTGCCCCGCTGGGAGAAAGAGCCCAGTTCTCCGTGCATCAACAGTGGCCTAGATAAGCACAATAGACTGAACACGTCCATCTCAACCATCACTACTGCATTTATCTGCTCATAAACAGAGACCAATCTATTCTCTGGGAACACACACGTTTTCTCATGAAATTACTGCTCTTGGGCGAGACGCGACATGATAGGATAGGTCAAATACACAAACCTTTCCTCTCCATGGCAACAGTTTGTGGTTTGGGTTGGCAGTGTGCGTGTGTGTGTCCGTAACAGTGTGTGACAACCTGCTCTCAGAGTCTCTATTAGCATAGCAGCAGCACAGCTTTGTTTTACCACGACCTGTATAATCAGTGTCACATTAGCAACACAACAAATCAAATACTGGTGTCTGTCCCGTAACCCCCCTCACCTCTCACACACACACACAGGCACCCACTCCCGCGCACACACACACCATGTCCCCAGCTGTCTGCCATGCTGTGTCAATCTGATGCTAAATATGAACATCTATACCTATTACACCACAGAGAGTATAATATGATAACTAATACCTATTATACCACAGAGGTTCATATGTTAATATGATAAATAATACACATTACACCACAGAGAGGTCCATATGTTAATATGATAAATAATACCTATTATACCACAGAGAGGTTAATATGATAACTAATACTTATTACACCACAGAGAGGTTAATATGATAAATAATACCTATTACACCAGAGAGATTAATATGATAACTAGTACCCATTACACCACAGAGAGGTTCATATGTTAATATGATAAATAATACATATTACACCACAGAGAGGTTCATATGATAACTAATACCCATTACACCACAGAGAGGTTCATATGTTAACTAATACCCATTACACCACAGAGAGGTTCATATGATAATGAATACCCATTACACCACAGAGAGGTTCATATGTTAATATGATAAATAATACCTATTACACCACAGAGAGGTTCATATGTTAATATGATAAATAATACCCATTACACCACAGAGAGGTTCATATGTTAACTAATGCCCATTACACCACAGAGAGGTTCATATGATAATGAATACCCATTACACCACAGAGAGGTTCATATGTTAACTAATACCCATTACACCACAGAGAGGTTCATATGATAATGAATACCCATTACACCACGGAGAGATTCATATGATAACTAATACCCATTACACCAGAGAGGTTCATATGATAATGAATGCCCATTACACCACAGAGAGGTTCATATGATAACTAATACCCATTACACCACAGAGAGGTTCATATGATAAATAATACCTATTATACCACAGAGAGGTTCATGTGATAAATAATACCTATTATACCACAGAGAGGTTAATATGTTAATGTGATAAATAATACCTATTACACCACAGAGAGGTTAAAATGTTAATATGATAAATAATACCTATTATACCACAGAGAGGTTCATATGTTAATATGATAAATAATACCTATTATACCACAGAGAGGTTAATATGTTAATATGATAAATAATACCTATTACACCACAGAGAGGTGCATATGTTAATATGATAAATAATACATATTACACCACAGAGAGGTTCATATGATAACTAATACCCATTACACCACAGAGAGGTTCATATGTTAACTAATACCCATTACACCACAGAGAGGTTCATATGATAATGAATACCCATTACACCACAGAGAGGTTCATATGTTAATATGATAAATAATACCTATTACACCACAGAGAGGTTCATATGTTAATATGATAAATAATACCCATTACACCACAGAGAGGTTCATATGTTAACTAATGCCCATTACACCACAGAGAGGTTCATATGATAATGAATACCCATTACACCACAGAGAGGTTCATATGTTAACTAATACCCATTACACCACAGAGAGGTTCATATGATAATGAATACCCATTACACCACAGAGAGGTTCATATGATAACTAATACCCATTACACCAGAGAGGTTCATATGATAATGAATGCCCATTACACCACAGAGAGGTTCATATGATAACTAATACCCATTACACCACAGAGAGGTTCATATGATAAATAATACCTATTATACCACAGAGAGGTTCATGTGATAAATAATACCTATTATACCACAGAGAGGTTAATATGTTAATGTGATAAATAATACCTATTACACCACAGAGAGGTTAAAATGTTAATATGATAAATAATACCTATTATACCACAGAGAGGTTCATATGTTAATATGATAAATAATACCTATTATACCACAGAGAGGTTAATATGTTAATATGATAAATAATACCTATTACACCACAGAGAGGTGCATATGTTAATATGATAAATAATACCCATTACACCACAGAGAGGTCCATATGTTAATATGATAAATAATACCTATTATACCACAGAGAGGTTAATATGTTAATGTGATAAATAATACCCATTACACCACAGAGAGGTTAATATGATAAATAATACCCATTACACCACAGAGAGGTTAATATGATAAATAATACCCATTACACCACAGAGAGGTTAATATGATAAATAATACCCATTACACCACAGAGAGGTTCATATGTTAATATGATAAATAGAGAGGTTCGTCTAAGGCACTGTACCGCAGTGTTGCGGCATCACTACAGCCTGGGGTTCGATCCCAGGACGCATGACTCGACCTTCACCTCTCCCGAGCCTGTTGGGGAGTTGCAGGGGTGAGACAAGATTGTAATCAAGAAAATGGGGAGAAAAAAGAGAAGGAGAAGGAGGTGCTGTGAGTCAGGACTCAGCTGTAGTTTAGCTTCCCTGTTGCCTCTCGCTGGCCGTACCATCATGGCTTCCACCACAGATGTTTAGGATGAGGAGGTGCTGTGAGCCAGGACTCAGCTGTAGTTTAGCTTCCCTGTTGCCTCTCGCTGGCCGTACCATCATGGCTTCCACCACAGATGTTTAGGATGAGGAGGTGCTGTGAGCCAGGACTCAGCTGTAGTTTAGCTTCCCTGTTGCCTCTCGCTGGCCGTACCATCATGGCTTCCACCACAGATGTTTAGGATGAGGACTTATGGACAATACAGGAATATGGACAATACAGTATATGACAAACATGCATACACACACACACACACACACACACACACACACACACACACACACACACA